>NC_135864.1:14991373-15291373 GCF_031162955.1 Sander vitreus
TCCAAGGGTAAGGTATGTGTAATCGCAGCTAACAAATAATTGTATGTGTCGCTTGGATGAGTCAGAGAACAGTATCATAGAGGCTTTAACCAGCCCTAGGAAGAGCTGCACTCGGTACTCATCTAGGCTCAAAAAATACTAGCAAGATAGAACGGTGAATTGTTGTGGTTTTGTCTTGTATGTCTTATTTTCTTTTTGTATTGCTATGGACCCCTCTTCTGAGTCTGAATTGAAAACATCCTGACACTTTTGACTTGTTTTCACTCATCAGGAATTTATTTGAACATGTTACATGAACAGACTAAAACTCTAAGTTACACTGGACTTCCTACATACTTTTAATGCTGAATAACTCTAGCAGACACACTATAAACAGATATGAAGAAACGCGCTAGCCTTGCCATATTAGGACTACAAACAACTAAATGCAACACTCCTGAGCAACAGCTTCACTCTCTGTAAAGAAACAGCGTATTTTCTACAACTTTTCTGTAACTGTAACATGTGAACACATGTGTATCATGTGTTTTACCTCTCCTCAAGTCCACGGTGTCGCTCTCACATTTGTCAGAGAGGTAGAGAGCAGAGTCATCCAGGATGAATCTGACCACAGCATAACAAAAACAACTTAGACAAAGATCTTACACTGGGCATCACCAGCTCATATATTGTGGTACAAACTGACAGTAGCATTTAAAAAATATTTACAGCGCTCATAATTCCAACATCTAATATTGTGATTTTGAGGGACGACATTTTTTGTTGTTGTGTTATGTAATGGACAATCGTCATGTTCAGTTTAGGGGTGCACCGATCCGATATTAAGATCGGATATCGGTCCCGATATTGACAAAATAGCTGGATCGGGGATTGGAAAAATGTACAGATCCACAGGCCGTTTTTTTTTTTTTTCTTCCTCTGTCGCACGTGTGTCACATGCTGGAAGAGTTGAGTGTACAAATAAATAAGACTTCAATACATTGCATCTATGTTATTTTGTCTTAGTTAGGAAAGTAATGTTTAGTTAGGAAAGTCTGGTGCCTTTAGTCTCTTCCACATGGTGGAAGGAAGGTATAAGGTGGAAGGTATACAGTGTATTATTAATTCAACAACGGTATTGGATCGGTATCGGGTATCGACAGATACACAAAGCCCAGGCATCGGTATCGGGACTGAAAAAGTCGGATCGGTGCATCCCTAGTTCAGTTAGTGGTGAACTGTACCTGAGGTGGAAGGTGGCAGTGTCAACAATGATATTACTGGACAGAGAGAAGGACTCTGCTGTGAACAACATGCGCAGTGGTAGATACAGAGGTCTGGCAAACAGAAAAACAAAAGATAAGGGTGCAAAAAAGGACAAAGGTATAGTGTATATTATCATTTTACCACACTTTTCTTTTGGTATAGTACATACCTGTAGTCGACGGCACAGGTAGCGAGGTGTGTGTGGAGGACCGTGATGACGGCAGGTGCTGTGTATCCCAGAATGGGATCATCAATGACATCCAGGAAGTCAACCAGCTGCAACAAACAAACAAACAAACAAACAAACAAACACTCAGTTGGCAGGCAAAACAGCGAACAACATTTTTAAGTCATCCACCTAATTTGATTTCAGTGTGGAGTGTGGTTTGCATTTTTCAGCACAACCCAAATGGTTTAGCTGGAAAATAAAACAGAACAAATTGCGATTTCCTCAATAATAACATCAGCTGCATGTCTATTTAGTTATGCAATTTGTCATATTAAATTATACTTTACTGGCTACAATGTAATAGTATATGCTTATTATCTCTGGGAGCAAGTAAGGGGAAAAAAGCAGTTTTTTTGGCAGGGCTGGTGAACAGGATGATGAAGAGTGACATTTTTTATTTCAGCAATTATATTTTAGAACATACAGTGGATTGTAAGATGCACAATATCTTACTACTCCACTGCACTCTGGTTGATTTCTACTAGAGAAATCGGCATCTCACTCTCTTGCACTCCTCATTCATACATTTATATTTCTGCATGAATGTGGAATGTCAAAAATGTTGGTCTAGAGAGAGAAGAATGCATTTTCTGACTCGAGCGACTTTAAATCTGACTTTTATCTCCAAGAGAATTGAAAATTGCTTTGCTGAATCCCTTTTACATTTTTTCATTAGGCAAGTAAATCATGAAATAAGAAAAACACCTTGAAATGCCTAGAAATTAAATAATGAATATTACTAGAAATCCACGGTAGTTTAAGTGCAGGAAGTCTTTTAGGAGGGATTTTTTTTTTCTTTCATGAACTTTTAACCAACAACAATGAAGAACAAGAAGATACTGAGAAGACTCCGTGATCTGTAAGAGGACTTGTTTCTTTTTACCTTCTTGTTCTGCTTCTCACCTGCTCATGCCAGCTGTGATTAGTCTGCGTCACGTAATGTCGCATGGTGGCACCTTGAAGTCGAAGGGCAACTAGAAACTCCTACAATAAGGGGCAGAAACAAACTTTGTTTAATTTCAAACTTCCATCAGCAGCAAAATCAGGGGTTTGAGGAGCACGTACCTTAACACTCCTCTGTGGGTCCAGTGTGATTTTGATGGCTGTGGACAACATCTGTAACTCCCCCTCTTTGCCGCCAACACTGCTCACACCCACCTCTGTGGGGTAAATGGTAGGGTCCAAGTGTTTTGGGGGAGTGAAGTTGGGCATCTCCAACCGCTGTGGGATAGGGGTGTCTTTCACCACCGCTGTAGTGATGTGGGGGGGAAGAATGATGACCCAGAACTAGGGCTGTCGCGTTTACCGCATTACCATGGTGATGCAGTCATGTAACGCCAACCGCAGAGTCAAACTTATCACCGATGGTTTTTTTGTCGTTCTTGGAAACGTGTTACTGTCATTAAACAGTGTTCATTAGCCTTTCTGTCTGTGCATATACTGATGCAGACCAATATTTCTGCAAAGTCGGCCTCTTAATGACAACACTGGAATAAAGATAGACATTTAGACTATATGCTATAAAGAATAAACTCCTACAGGAATAAATGCATTTGAAAAGTTTATTTTGGAAAAACTGCGATTAAAATTATTTTTTTTATGGTGGTAACTGCGGCGGTTTAAATGACTGCACCAAATGTGTGCGGTACAAAAACATTCAGTACCGTGACAGCCCTACCCCGAAAATACATTAACATTTTCTACTTTATTATGAATTAAATCTACTTATATAAAAAAATATGAATTATGTTGCAATATAATGTTTTCAAACAACATGACAGGTTGTACCTCGATGGTAGAGCTCCACTCGTCTGCTCTCTAGACACAGGAAATTGAGATTGGGGTCGTTCTGGTGCTGTGCCACACTGAATATCTTCCCCCCTTCCAGGTCGAGCACAATTTCCCCATGACTCTGGTCCTCCTGATCAAGGAGATGAAACGGAAACGGTTAGAAACGCAACAATTACTAGATAAAAACGTGATAGAGGTAAAATCATTTTAAATCGTGGCTCAAGGCAGAATCTGCAGTCTTTTGAAAACAAGTCCAAGTCAAGTGTCAGGTCTTGAAGATTAAACTTACAAGCAGCCACATGGCTCACCTTCTTGTCTGTTCTGGCTTGGAGACGACCTTTGCCGATAATCACAGTGAGGGAGAGGAGGCTGAGGTTGTGGTTAGGCCGGGGAGCTGACTGTTGGGTCTTTCCAGATGAATCACTGGCCAAGTAGAACTGAGGGTCGTCCTCTTCTGAATCAGAGTCTACGGCAGAGAGAGAGAGGAGACAGAGGAAAACATACTTAGTCTTTTTATATTCATCAATGGAGGAAGAAACATCCTGATTAATAAAAGATGTTTTCGCAGGCTAGCTGCTATTATATTTAATAGAGCTACATGTTTTTTTCTTCTTCATCAAAGCAGCCAAACTCACCAAGTCTAAAGGCCGACTTGCAGAGCTGGAACTCATCGTGGTGATGGCGGCTGTGATCGGGGCTGTGGGCTGAGGGGGGAGGAGGCTCCCACATCAACAGATCATTATTGATCCTTTTGGACAAAGGGGGGGGGGGGGCGAAGGGACATTAATGTTACTTCAGATGCAGGATTTAAGACCAATACAAAGACCAAAAAAAGGAACAAAGCTGGGAGCTAGTCTTTAACACAACTAATGGCAGTTTTACACAAACAGCTCAAAAATGAGGACACCGGCAAAATAAAAACGAAAATCTATGATTAAAGGCAGATGAAGTGAAACACCGTGTTCTGTGTTCATCTGAGAACACAGAAAGTTTCTGTACAATAAAAAAACATTATACTGAAGATGATTTAAAACATTTTCCAACTTTTTGGGGGATGCCTGGATAATGTTATCTTGGAGCCATCACACCTGTGCTACTGTTGAGGTACCTGTTGTAGAAGCTCTGGAAGGCCTGTTTGCTGGGCAGGAGGATGTAGGCCAGCGGCAGGTTGATGTCCACCGCACACTGACACTGAGCGACACACTGCGCCTGAAACTGACGCATCTCCTCTGGGTCGGCTGGAATCACCATCTAGAACAAGAAAGGAGAAATCAGTTCGGTCTGTAATCTTGATCAGATAGCTGATAAAAATGTATTTTTTTTTCCCCCTGTGTGTCAGCGCACCTCCTCAGTCTCAAACATGGTGCGGTTGGAGGAAAATGGGGAGCTAGTTTTGTCGTTGAGTTCACAGTGACTTTCAAAGAAGGCAGCCCCCAGGTCCCTGATGAGGTTCATCCCACTCAGACCTGCTGCCGGGCCGTGAGTCTCACCTCCACGCACACGTACTGATATCCTGCTCGCAGAAACAGAGAAGTAAGTAACACTGACTTGTGGTTAGAGTACATTACAACAATATTTTTGTCTCATTCCATGAGCAAGAATGACTCAATTTAGACTAGTACTGTAAAGTGCTGATTTCCAGCAGATTGTGAATTATGTATCTAATTCTTCTCATAATCACCACTACTAACCTCGGCGGTGAGTCACGGTTCTTCTTCACTCTGATACAGGGGAAAGAGCCGCCCTCCCAGCCCTCGTATGACCCTGGTGAGACAAAACACATCAGTTCTCTGTTAAAGGTAAAGGTCTGCTTCAGCTATATATATATATATATATATATATACATACACACACAAAAAAATATATAACTGCATATGAGTTTATTTTACAGCTTTTAGTAATGAATTGTGTTCTATATGACTACATACAACAGCAAAGTCTAACAGAGCTACAGTCAGCCTTACATATCAAGCAGACACATTTTGTACACATTTTGTACAGACTCATCATTATAAAATGGCAGGTATTGTAAAATCTCCAGTGCTTGTCTTGTCCTTTATAATGTGAAACATTACAAGCAACAAACGCAAGTTCCATTATCTTTATGAGGTAACAGCTACTCATACAAAATTACTAATGGGAATATATTAACAAAAATAAGGGGCTTTCCAACTTTTTACTAACTTATGTCCCTAGAACGCTATACTGATACAGAGTATTACCCTGGTAAACAAATTGACATTGAAAACACATTTGATTGTCTATATTGCAACAAGCAGTGGTCAGTACACTGTATGTCTATCTTTCGTTGCATTTGAATGAATATTCAGTCAGTACAAAAGGTTGTGCGTATTCCCACCGTGCAAGTCGGAGAAGGAGGCCTCCAGCAGCTGGGTGAGGCAGGGAGCCCACGGCTGTCCCGGGGCAGTCTTCTCGGCCTGGAGGTCCGGGGCCTCCTGGTGCTTCAGCTCCAGCTCCGTCAGCTCCAGCACCAGGGTCTCCTGCCGCACTGCCCTCTGGGTCGGAGGTCGACGCTTAGGGAGAGGCCGCAGGTCGGGTATGGGGAAACGAAGCCTGAGGATGGCGTGGGGGGAGAGAAGGGTGAAGGAGGAGCACAGCTCGCTGCTCTGGGTCTGAGGAAAGAAAGTTAGAAATCTCTTAGTATTTATTTTTCCAAAGACTTGACTGAAGATGGATTTTAAGATTTTAAGTTACAGACAATAGTCAGTTGCCTTCTGTGAAAGATGATGTCACTGTTAATCTGGGCAATCTTAAGACTATTGAAAACTTTCTTATTTACTTTTACACCAAATTTTGTGACCGCACACATATGCTTGGTCAGACATGATGGGATTACCTTTTCAAGCTTTTTCCAAGAAGATTTGTCTAATTTGTGTCTCCCATTGTCCTGCTGACATAGACGTTTGATGCATTTCTTCTAGACACCGCGTTTTCTGGCTTGAGTTCTAATTGGGTTACTGACTATTGCATTTCATAACAGGTCTACATTTTCTTTATGTAATTAGTTTCTTAATGAGGAAATGAACAGGTGAAACTCCACCTGCGTGAGTCCAGGTCCAGCAGTCTGTGTGGGACAGTGGCTGAAGGCTTTGCTCAGGTTCCCCAGGCGACTGATGATGTCCAGGTCCAGCTCAGCGCTCAGCTCTGCCAGCTCCACCCACACTACACTGTCCCGCCGCACCACCCGCTGTTTACCCTACGCACGCACACACACACACACACACACACACACACACACACACACACATTACACTAAGGGAAGCCTTTACCCGATAAATCTGTCTAATACATCTTATTAGACAGATAAAGTCTGCATGAATATGCTTATGATTATATCATCATCATAGTTCAGGATTTTAGGGTACAGTAGTTTTATTGGAAAGCTATTTTTAAAGGGTTATACAGCCTTTTGGCAAGAAAGTGGTCACATTTAAGACATTTAATACTGGCAAAAATATATATTTGGAAACTTTAGTCAAAAAAGTTTGGTACTCGTCTTTAAAATAAGGGTGTCACAATGTACCCGTGTTCACATTCAACATTACATTGATAATATCATGTAAGTTTCTAAGTAAAATAGTATCATAAGAGAACAAATACTGGCGGCTTTACTTTTTAAACTTCTTTTTGGGATTTTTTATTTTTAAGTTAAATTGACTCCTGTCAATTCAGTATTTGTAGTACCTGGCGTTAACATTGTAACACTACACTACTTTACCTACCACACAAACCAGACAAACATTGTTTGTACAGCACATTTTGTACACTGAAGGCACTTCACACAAAAACAAAATGAATGAAAAACAAATACCATTTATTTTTGATAAGAAATGTTTTTGCACTTAAACATGCACTTCTCAAGACAGGGTGTGTGTGTGTGTGTGTGTGTGTGTGTGTGTGTGTGTGTGTGTGTGTGTATATAGAGCATACTTTACGCAGGTGTTTTTCAGTGAGGCCGTAGTGTAGTTGGGCACACGGTCTGGCTGCAGCTCCAACTGTGAACAGACCAGCTTTCTGGAACTGAAGCAACTGGAAAGAGACACAATGTTCTGCTTATCAGCTTGGAAAAAGAACAACAAACAAAATTCTTTCAGATGACAGAAACAAGTTTATTTAAAAGTAACTTCAGTCTAAACAGTCATGTCACGTGTCACAATTTAAGTGACATTAATCTTGACTCCATGCTGGCAGTCAAACATATAACGTTGGTTATAGTACAAAAGAAAGATGAAGAACAGGTGTGACAGATTGAGATGTTAAACCTTATAATGACCTTATCTGATCACTTACTGTCGATACTGTTTGATATTAGCCACACTGAAAATATAATGACCAAACATGAACAGCCAAACAAATAAAAGATTTTCTACCTCGCTGTACTGAGGCTTTCCGTCCTCCCATAGGCACTCTAACAGCTCCAATCTGCTGAAGGAAAGGTCAGAGGACATGGCCCGACTATGGCGTATCCCACTCCGCATCTCACAAGCAACCTGCACGGCTGCTCCTGTCACTCTGGGAGAAAGGTTCAACAGGGGAAACGAGAATCATATTAGAATTTATTTTTGCAATGTGGCGGTTTGCAATTTACATAATGTAAATTGATACAAACCCTTGAGACATGTAACACATTCCTCAATCCGGCAGGCTATTTAACTTCATCACAGTTTGTTTTTCAGAAAGTCCTTTGTTTACTGAGCCGCATCTTATTAAGAAAGGGAAGTTTTACAGTGTAGTCAACTGAATCTTCTATGTAATTTTTAACTTCCACAAGCCCCTTTTTATATTTATATAATACATGCCAAAAAAAAAAAAAGGTACCTAGGAAATTATGTGGAAAGCTATGTCCACATGATAACTTATAACTAACCAAAGATAAAACAATGGTCTGTGTTCTCTACCTGAGATGGGAGTGTGGGCAGGCCTTGGCAAAGCCGCCTCTCAGACGGTGGAAGTCTCTCTCACTAAACATGCTGTCCTTGAAGAAGGCCAGCTCCCGGAAGAACACCTGAGACACCTGAGCCAATGACGAGGCTCCATCTGACTTAGAGGGTGGGTCCTCCTGCAGCAGGGTTAGGGTGAGCCCACCAAGCGTCAGACGCAACAAAGCATCGGGCTTCAGCTGCTCTGCCTGGCCGCTGTGTGAGCGTCCTGCAAGGAAGAGGATGGCAGTTTCATTTTTGTTAAAGACAAAAAGCTCAAACATCTGTGTAAAGTAGCAACGTAAATAACAATAATTTTGAGGACAGTTCTGTACTTGATACAGAACCCTTTACTCAGCACTGCAGGGATTTTACCTCTGGTCCGGCCGCTTGCCTGTGGTAGACTCGACAAACTGCCTGCTACAGGATACCTCCTGGGACAGTTCATCATGCCCTGTCAGGTAAAATTAAAGTGAAAATCTGACTGCTTGTGATTTGATGAGTACAATTACAAGTTCCAGTTCTGTGTTTGTTGTTGTTCTTAGTAAATAAGGGAGAAAAAAAAGCACACATTATTCCGTAAAATATTGTGTGCTAATGCACTTTCTTCTATTTGTACACAGTATTTGCACAGAGCACTTTGTAAATTTTTTTTTTAAAGAAAATAAATTTAACATTAAAAAAAAATTATACTATTTTTAGTAATACTAAAGGACACCAATATTGATAATTTAGGAATGTAAGCTTATTGTGCTAATCAAGGAAAAAGAGAAAAGAAAATCATTTTTCATTTTTATCAGCCTTACAACAGTTTCTCCACATGTGGCTATCTGCCAAGTGTAAACTTAAACTGTAGACACACACAGACACACAGACACACACAAGTACCTGTGCAGACAATGGTGCAGGCTGTGTGAAGCTAGCCAAACTGTGTGTGGAGGACTCCATATCACTGTCTGACAACTCGCTGCCGGAGCGCACAGACATCATGCTACTGGTCATTCCAGTGGGACCCATGGAGAAAAACATTTCTGCAGGTACACACACATAGATAAATACTACAATGTACACAAACACTTTATGGCATGTTGCTACCAGGAAAGGAGTGGCAGGAGTGTTTCCAAAGTCATTTCCACACCAGCACTAACACTAAAGGTTCACAACTCCACTCATTGAACTCACTACTTTTTTTTACCCACAATGGCTGACATGGTTACAAACTACATGCCCTCACGAGCAGGTCTTCTGAGGTTATGATGTATCTCAGACAAACTGCTTTGTGTACCTCCATTCTCCAGGCCGGTAACGTAGGGCTCTAGGTCGGGCTCAATATCCCACTCCTCGTCTCTGGGACTGGAGCCTAGCTGCTTACCGAGGTCCTCCTCAATCAAACGCAGGTCGTCTGAGTCTAACGGACGACTGAATGCTCCACCACACTTAGTCTCTGTCTCTGGGGGAGAGAGGACAGAGAAACAGATGAATGTGTTTGAGAGGGAAAGAGATCGAGGCTGAGTGTGACCTCACATTCAGGCATTTAGAGTGGTCTGTGACCTTACCCTCTAGCTTTGTCCTACAGAGGGAACAACACAGGTGTATTGTCTGTGTCTGAGTGTATCTGTTCTCCTGGCTTTTAGGGGCTTTACATTATGTAGTGCTAAAGCCTTTAGGCACCCAAATTTGTGGTGCATGCATCAATGTAAGCATCGTAACAATTATTTGCTATTCTATTTTTGAACAGAAAATTATTCTGAATGAATTCTGAATGTCCATTTGATAATAATATATTCATGTTATCATAACAGACCCTGCTATGACCTGACTATACTTGGGCTGGTTCTTTAAATAAGCCAGCTTAAGCTGACCAAATCGCCATAATCTTTTAAATCATTGAAGCACATGATTCATCTTGTTTCATGCCATAAGCATCATGATACATTAAACATAACCTGTAATGCAAATGAGATCCAGGAGTCAGAAAGGCAATTTCAATCTTAGATTCCAACTTCTTCTTTAGTTCTCAATAAAGTGTCAAATTGTGATCACATATAGATTGTTTAATGGCAAAAGTGGCAGGTGTAATCCAGGCCTGGGATTGGTGCATGTTTATCACAGTGGCTGTGTTTTACTGTACCAGTGTCTATGCAAAGGGCTGCCAGCAGGTCTGTCAGATGGGTTATTTGATCTGGAGACAGCAGCAAGTGGACACAGCCCACCTTCCCATCCAACTCCAACTGATCATCAGAGGGAAAGAGACAGGATACAGAAGTCAAAATGAGAGCATAGTTATGCCTGTAACAATTATTACATAATTGTCTAATTGTCAATTTTGTTTACGTTATCGCAGTTTCTTTGTTTAACCGCAATTAATTCCTAACATTAGCTAAGCTGCTAAGACTGTTGATGGTAATTGGAGATTTGGTTTGGAAAGGCAAAATTGTAATTATTTAAGTGATTATTGGTCAGACTGTTGAGCTAAAGCTATGGTAGTTGTTGGCACTTGACCTACACATTCATAGCAACAAAACTGAAAAGGGTGGATAAAGTTAGAAACACAAACACAAACACACACACACACACCTTTGGTCCAGGCAACATGTCGTTCTGTTTGATCTTGACGGTGGTCTCAATGAAACCGGAGCAGCTTCCTATGAGCAGTGGCTGAGATGCAGGACAGGGAGGGGATTTCAGGGGCTTTGCCTCTACTTCCTCTTCCTCTTCCTCATCATCTTCTTCTTCTTCTTCTTCTTCTTGTTCATCCTCCCCCCCCTCCTCCTCTTCTACTTCACTTGCCGTGGCTGATTCAGGGGGTTCCTCTTCATGAGGCCCCTAAGAAATGAGGAGAAATCTATGAGCATTTCTGGTAATAAATGATATTGTTGTTTCATATTGATGTACAGTATATTGTGATATGTTCCTCCAAGTTTACAAGAAAGAAACATTTTTATTTTATCAGTTTATTTGTCAGAGACAATGCATATAGGCATGGTTACATTTAAAGTGCAACCGATGTAATGTACTGTATGTGGGACTTCCAGCCGTAGGCTAATTTGCAGTCCTTGTCCCTGGTTAGGCTATTACACTTAACAAATGTAAGTGGTTATTACTTTTTTGCTTTGCAACAGTAGCAAGTGAGAAAAGTTCATATTGTTCAAACATCACTGTGGGAGTAAGAAACCGATTTATCAAAGTCTGAATAGCTAGATATTTTTAGTCAATTATAAACCCCTTTAATCCAAATCAGCTCCTCCTAAACGGCTCATGCTGTGGCACAGAATGTGGTGTACGTATTTTGAGTTTTTACCCATTTCTTAAGAACTATTCTTTGATATTTTTGGGTTTTAGTTTGCTTAACCTTTCATGATCCTGCTAATAAGTAGGTGAGTACATAAATTATATACAGAAATGAATAAAAGTGTGAAAGAAATAAAATATATACAGAGATTACACGTAAAGAATCCTTAGCAGTGAGGTCTCCATCACCTGAACTGTGCCGGTGCTGTCGTAGAACAGCTGAACCGCGCTCAGCTGGAGGATCTTGTGCAGGAAGGCGGGCGGCTGGTGGATGTCGACAGGCACGGCAGTCTTGCTGGCTGGATCTCGCACTGCCTCGTCAAAGTATTCCAGCCTGGAGAACCGTGCAAACAAACACACCAATTATTTAGCGCCCTAAAATTGTATTTAATTCAGTACATACAGGGAAAAAGTCACACCTGCATTGTGACAGCAGAGAGATGTAACATAATATCACATGCGATTTTCATTTTGAGAAAAACTCACAGTACCATTGGTATGAGGTAAGGAACTCTTACCTCATACCAATTATACCATGGTTTTATAATGAATATATACCTGACATACTGATCAGTACAAGTAGCACTTCATATGTTGTTATACTACATACAGTTCTGCTGTATGATGATGATCAGATAGCATCCGATTTAATAAACACTTATCCTGTAACATGCTTCACGGGGACTCAAATCAGTTGTTCTGTTAACAATCAAGCATTTGAGATAACAGGACCTTCTGGTCACTGACCCCAGATCAACACAGCCATCCTGAGCAGCTATGTCAATAAGCCACAAAAAAGGTTTCAACAGTGTCACAGTAAAACATGTTAGAAAATGGCAACAGTGATGGGACATGTGGCGCCAGAAACCCAGCAGTGACTACCTGGTAATCAAATAAGTGGGGAGTTCATTTGAAAATCTGGCTTTAATAATATTGTCACATGAGCACTATTTGTACCTTTACATTTGATTAGGACTGAACACTGCAGCTGAAAATAGTTAAGATGTGTCAAAAATGCATAAAATACATCAAAATGTTGAGAACATAATAAATGATTGCACTAGTTATGATTATTATTGTATCTATAGTCATACAACCAGTTAACTAACTGGCTCTCCACAGCAACAGTGGCCACATATTCATCAACGTCAAAGCCACAGACTCCCCTGACATCCCATATTGACGACACCTTAAGTACAGCCTGCACTAATTTGCAGCCGCTGATAGAAGCCTGTTCAGGTGAATGACCTCGTCCATACTGACCCCGTACAAAATGAGCTTCACACTGAGGCTGTCTGACAATTGAAGGTCAGGGAGTGCAAATTCATAACTTAGCAGGATCCTCTTCTCCTTTTCTGCTGATGAGCAGAGAAAAGATGAAATCTAATTCTTGTCTTCCATTTTGCTTTCACTCTCCCCTGACTGTAATATAAGTGCTGATGTGGGAGAGTTACAATATCACTGATCACCAAAGCACATTTTAGCACAGTAGCACCCTCTTGTGAGTGATAAAAAGTGAAATCCATCAAAAGAAAAGCTGGGTATGAATGTGGATGTTTTTATTTGTAGAAAGTTATGCTGACCACTATGTACAAGCTCATTCTTTGAAGCTGCTTCTTTGTTTTCATCGCCTCAAGTGCTTCAGACCCAGTTTGTGTTTTTCAGGCTACATTTCATGTTATGTAAAATGCCTGAACACATTTTATTTAAAATAACAACCACCTTCTATGTTTTTGCTCTGATCTGGCCTCAAAAGACACTGAAAAAATCCTGTGTTGATGTCTTTACCAAAGTAGCTTGGCGTCCTGCACTATATTCTTTTGTAGAACAAATCATGTGAGTCTTCTGTGCTGAACCTAGTCATATTGCTAGAGCCGTGTAATTTGTTAAATGGCCACTCAGGTACGCTTTTCAATAAATATAGTATTGCCAAATGAACTGTAAAAATTGACCTTTGGTTTTGCACCATGAGCTGCTCTCTATCAGCATGTCCCAGCAGTAAACAGTACCAAAAGTAATGTGTTTCTGTTTTTCAGGATGTTCCCACAAAAATGAATGAACACTGTGTGTATAAATCCTACAGTAGCATTAACAAAGAGGACATTTAAAACATTGTAAATACAAAAAAAGGACACAAAGTCATATAAGTGAATCTTTGAAAGTGAGCAAGGACGTACCGTTTGATGTGCACCTCTAAGGCAACGCCTGTTTCCAGGTCCAGGGGTTGGTGCTCGATGCGAACGATAGTGTCTATGAAGGTGACTTTAATACGACGAAGGACTGCAAACACAGATGAGACGAGACACATGCAAAGTTTTATCAGCACTGATGTTCCAAAGCATCTTTTTTTTAGTGGTGTGTTTTCAGAATGTTTTTTGTTTTGTTTTTATTTGAGAAATATTCCCAATAATACTGCCAGAGTATGGGGAAACTGATGTCTGTATGTTCACACTCACTTCTTCACAGAGTGAGGGCACACACAGATTTGACTCACCCGTCTCAATGGTTTGTGCAAACATCTCAAGCCCCTCCAGCTGGGCAGGTGGCTCCTCGGACGCCTCTGGGGGGTCCTTCAGGCACTCCTGAGCCAGCTGCATGCTGGAGGTCATGCTTGATGACCAGCCTTGGGAGTCCCAACCCCCACCTGAGTACAAACAAAACCACATGGGACTCAGTGATTTCTTGTGCTTTGACAGAGACGTAGTGTAAGTGACGTGTGCACTTTTTTTTACATCCAATGCAAACCTAGTAAACTCCTTAGTATGTGACGTAATATTTACACTTTACACATGGAGATCCAGGTTGCACCTCCTGAGCTTTCTGTAGTCCAGTACAGAGCTGAGAGGATTAGTTGATTCATTGATTGCCAGGTAATTAATCAATTAACAAAATAGTCAACAATTCATCATTTCAGTCCATTTTTGAGTAAAAATTCAAAAAATACTTTGAAATCACTTGAGGATATGCTGTTGCTCTTCTTCATGTGTGATAGTTAAGTGACTATTTGTTTTTTTTTTTGGACTGTTGCTCTGACAAAACAACTGATTTGATTATGCCCATTTGGGGTTTTTTTTTTTTTTTTTACTAATGCACTTAAACATCAGATATTAACAAATATACACTTATCTATCACCTGCTTCCCTGCATAACAAGAGCGCTACATCATAGTTTGGGGAAAACAGTATGAAAAACTGGGACAAATTGGTCCTTACAATACACTTTTGGACCACAGTCGATCTGATCTGATAAACCCTGGAAAATCCCCCTCACTCAACCTATGGATGGCTGGTGCATGTTTAGTGGCCCAAATGGAAGACCCAAGAGTAAATCCTAAATATTGACTCAAGAACATGTTTTTATGTTAACTTACTGGTCCGGTACTTGGGTCGACATGTTATCTGAAGACCAGAAACTTCTAAGGTGCAGTGATCAGTCAGGAGAGCTTGCCAGGGGATGGTCACTGCTATGCTGCTCACAAAGCCATCCACTATCTCCAGAGGAGCTCCAAGAGACTCCAAAAGCTCATTGACCGCCTGGAGTAGAGAGGAAGCAGTCAGAAAGAAACACAAAGTTAAAGAAATCTGAATAACTGGTTTCACACTGTATCATCACTCTGGTGTAGACTTTTAAAGCAACGGAAGTTTACAGCCAACATGGCAGGGGTAAATACATTTATTCTGAATGTTAAAACACGAGGGAGAGGTGCAGTTAATCTGGTGAGCTGGTGATGTGTTCCCCATAACTGGATTTCGTCGAAGAAATGCGAGCTAGGCTGAGAGCATGACGTTGGAGATTGTTGTTGAACTCGAGTGCAGTTGCGAAACAGTCAAGGGTGCACGAGCCAGACAAAAACACACGATGACTACTGCTGCTGTGGTGCAAAGTTGACAGCCACCTCTCTTTTAAAAACTCACCCAGACATCGAGGTTGATTTCCTTGATGACACCGCTGCCGTTGTACAGGTCCAAACCCAGCTGGTCCAAGCTCAGTCGTTCCTGCAGAAAGTGACCGAGGTAATGCTGTAAGAGATACCGACAGGCCCGCTTCTTGATTGAGCCTGACCAGGGGAAAAGCCAGCGAGACATATGGCCAGAGAGAGCGGGGAGAGGGAGCAAAGAGGTGGCGAAGGAGAACGAGTGCGAGTACAGTCCTCTGGCAACTGCATAACAGACTAACACAAAGTGTGCAAAAACAAGGAATGAGCCACAGCTAGCTACATGGGGCTAAGGAAGGGTAGACCGTAACTTCTACGTAAGTTCTCCCCTAGGCTTCACACAAAAAATCGA
The DNA here is from genome assembly GCF_031162955.1 of Sander vitreus. Taxonomy (NCBI): domain Eukaryota; kingdom Metazoa; phylum Chordata; class Actinopteri; order Perciformes; family Percidae; genus Sander; species Sander vitreus. The sequence goes on from NC_135864.1 coordinate 15,007,156, forward strand.
AAATCCTTTGCGTCAGGACCGATGAGACTCCCCTGCTACTTGACGAGACGTTACTCCAACTGTCTGTAGCTGTCTCGGCTCATATTTTCGGTACGTTTCTGTCGAATTGGAGCAGCAGGTCCTGTTGGTGCGTTTCTCTTGTTTCAGGGTTGTTTATTGTTATCATACGCCAACTGATGGTATGGTAAACGTACGTGCGTCTCGCGTCACAGTGACGAAAGGCAAAACCCGGAAAAGAGAGACTATGGACCCACCCAGGCGCCATCTTTGTAAGGTTAATAGTTTTTTTTTTGTAAATCTGAAAATATAATATAATAAATATATATTATATAATATAATAAATAATATAATAAATATAATCAATATTACACCTGTTTTGTATATATATATATTTCAAATGTGAAAGATTTATTTATTTAAATGTAAAACATTAACACATAAATGAGTACAGAGCATATGTACAGAGTCCATAATGTAACTAAGGTGGGGAGGAAAGACAATACTGAGTAAAATGATTTAGGTGACAGCAACTGTACAAATCTTGAGAAGGATTGGTAGGATAGTTGAAGGGGAATCATTTTAATATTTATATTGCATTATTAAATATAATTACATAAAATTAGATTTACACTCAATCTGATTGAGAGAAATTACTTTCATATACTGTATTATAGTCAATAACTATATTATAAAAGGTTTTTCGTTTCTTTATCAACCGATATGTTGTTGTTGTATGGAATTACTGTATGAATTTATGCAATGGGAAATCAGAATACCCAATTGGACTGTATTAATTTATGCACTCCAATTGGGTATTCTGATTTCCATTTTAGTGTTGCACGTTTTTCAGCAATAAGATTATGTAACCTGAACATTTCAATCATTAAGGTTTATATTGGCGACCCAGCAAACAATTTTAGAGTCCACTGGGAAATTAAAGGATAGGTCCACATTTGTTCATGTTTGTTTTTAAACAATAGTCAGGTACCCAATATTAACATTGAAACAGTTTTCGCTTTCCGGAATCATTCCTTATGTTCATACTGGGCAATTAGAGGTCCCTTACTTATGAGCTTCCAATGTAAATGATGGGGGCTACAGTCCTCATTCTGTGCAAAATTCCATTCATAATTTTAGCTGAAGCTAATATCAGATGCAAGCAGTATGTTAGTCAAATCAAGTGGTTGTCTTCAAGGTTACAGTATTTTTAGTACAAAATTGTCTTTTTGCTTTATTGTCGCTCCACTGCAGCTAAGCATGGTAACCAGTCCCTCCAGAACAACGCGATTATGCGATCGCATAATTCAATGCATAATCAGCCAAAGTCCACATATTTATGCGGGGACCACATTTTTTCAAATACGCCGCACTTACGCCGCATAAATTGCAGATTTCCGCACAAAACATGCAGGGCTTGCATGATTTCATAATCCCTGCATTTTCGTTGCAAAAAAGTCACATATCTTGGCAGAAAGTTGAAAAATATTGCATTTACTTCACACAAAAGCAGCCATTTTCCCCTGTTGCCATGGGAACGTTCAACGAGAACATCATCAAAAAGCTGCAAATCCCGCGATGAAGCCATGATGAAACCGCAGTTTTTGCAAGTTCCAGGAATTTTTGCAAGTTCCCGCAATTTCATCGCATAAAATTGCATAAATATCCCGCATATTCCATCGCATTTTTTAAGAAAACGTGCCGCATAAATCAAGGATTTTTGCCCGCAACTATCACAAAAAAACTCTTTTCTGGAAGGACTGGGTAACGCTGTCTGAGGAAACACTCATTAAATTAAAAGCATGTTAGGAAGAGATCTCTTAAACAGGAGGAATGATTATAGCAAGCAAAAACTGTTTTAATGTTGAAATGGGCATCCGACTAAAGAAATTTGAACCTATCCTTTAATCCTTTACACCATTGTTTAACTGCTCCATTAACACTTCTGTTGGACGTTTCTTTAACATTGAGATGCTTTTAAAATTTTTCCTATCTACAGAGCAGTTGATAACTCTACTAAACTTTCGTCTGGTAAATGGCCACCCTGTAAGGTTGATAGATCCAGTATTTGCTATATGAAAATAATGTCTAAAACTTAACCTAATCATGATAAGAAAATGGGTGCTTAGCTTTGTCTCTTATTTCAGCTACTGGAATAGATGTGTACATGGTATTTGTTGGTCCAAACAGGTCAGTCAGGTTTAATACGAAATAGTTCATAACTGTTACAACACAATTTTTTAGTAAACTTAAGAGCTTTGAGGACACCAGTTGCTCTTTCTACCGTCCACATTTAAAAAAAAAAAAAGAAATAAAAAAAAAGAAAGAACTTACTTTTCAATTATAAATATAGCTATATGTGTGGTTTCATTTATAACCGTCTCATATCTGACTTGGCATTATAAACACTACATTTTTTGTTACAAAAGTATAAGTACAGAAGTGCAATTCATAAATCTTTGCTCAGTTGCCATAAAGACAAGTGTCTAACTTCATACAATGACGTAGACCATAAGAAGTGGTTGAAAGTTTGAGAAAAAGCTAGTAATGGATCTTGAGATAGAATTTCTGTGTGTGAAACCAGCAGGTCAAGAAATAACTTCCACACACAATATTTTGTTCTTATTGTGGCTAAAGTGAAATGTATCAGTTGGGTAACAAAATATTTTTATTGTTTAACATAATACAACAAATCAACACAAGTTAAACCACTGGCCATATCTCTTTATTCCTAACATGTAGTGATTTCTATAGAATGACCAAAAACTAAGGTTACCAAAATGGTATCATAACATCAGTCTTTAGGTCAACAATTGGCTGTTAAAACAAAATAGTAAACTTGATCTACATTATTTTTAATAAAACAAAAAGGCAACGGATAAAACAAAAGCCATAAATAAAATTACTGCTGATTTTATTTCACAGAAGTATGATTCAACGCTTCAATTATTTTATGAACGCAACATCAGGGATCTTGCCATCAGTCTGAAAAGAGAGAGGGAAAACCATTTCAGAGTCTTTCTATTAATGACCACACCTTTATGGAAATACAGACATACAACTATGAACTGTCATGTTACCTTTAACTGAGTGAAAATTTGTGCCGCCCTGGTAAAATCCCACTCATTGTCCTGCAGACACCTGCAACAGAGATTAAGTGTTTAGATATCTTCAATTAAGGGATCCATTTATGTCATACAACATTACCCACACCACATGCACAAAAACAAGACTTACTTTTGGGACCATTCCAGATTCATGCCAGACTTCTGCGAGAAGGCTGTGAGCATCTCTTGCTGCGGTGCAGTGAGGGTGGGGACAGGGCTGGAAGAGGGAGTTGGGGCGGGGGCAACGAAGGCTCGCCGAATCTCCTCTGTTGTGGCCATCCGGATGAAAAGCTGGTCGTTCACAATGCACACACTGTGGCGCAGAAAGAACACCGTAGACAGAAAATAAGATATCTCATGGTGGTGATGTAACGTGGTAGATGCATGACTTAACGCAAGGCATGTTTTTGTATAGCACCCTTAAAGCAGAGGCTATTTCGAACTGCCAAGTTTTATATGAAGTTTGATTTTAAAAATAATTTTGAGATACAGTAAGTACTCACATTAACCCAACCTCAACACTAGATGGCAACATTTATCCTAAAAAGGATCTAACTTTCCCTTTTTTACTGTGAAACTATCTTAATGCAAAAACAAACTCCAGTCTTTGGATACTGGTAATGAGCTGGGGTTTCTGTTTGTCTCCGTTTGTCAAAAGAGAAGCAAAAAAAAAAAAAAGAGCAAATAGTATGTTCCATGCTATAGTTTTGCAGGTCATGTAAACACAAGGCTAATATTTGCCACCATCCAGTTAAAACCCCCCGCAGTTAAAACAACTATTCTGATAATGAAGAATTACAATTTGTACCAAGGTAAATAAAGGGGTTTTATTCCTGCAGGACAGTTCGTCTCTACCTGCCACAACATGACGGAACAGACCGATTACATTACACCTCCGATTTCATTGTCTTTTAAAATGTTATATTATCCTTTTGTTATTTATTTATGTTCTATACCTCTTCTAATATTGTTTTTGGTGTTCACTGGTAAATCAATGATCAACCACCCAGTAAATGAAATTCTGTAATGTTTAGTTATTCTTCCTGCAATTTTGTGCTGGGTTCTCCAGTTTCCTCCCACAGTCGCAGGTTACGGCAACTGGACTCTAGTCATTAGGTGAGAGTGTGAATCTGTCACTGTGTCAGCCCTGTGACATACTGATCTGGGCTTGATGTGACCTTTTCTTTGTTGTTGTTGTTGTTGTTGTTGTTGTTGTTGTTGTTGTTGTTATCAGTGTTCTTTTTTTCCAAGACAATACATGTGACAAGTGTTTTACAGAGCAGATATGCATGCTGTAGCAGACAAAAGAAGGCAATTTAATTTGAACTTCAAGATGCATACCATATAACGTAATGTAGAAGATCCACAACTGTTGTTACTAATTTAGTGGTATGACCCCTCCTCAGGGAAAATGTGAAGGAAAACGGGAAGATAATACAAACCATTGGGAGCTCACTAAACTTACCCAGAATTCCCTGCTGGGACTGTGATGAAAACTCGAGAGAAAGCCATGGTGGACTCGCGGGATTTACCATCAACAGCAACTGAAAAACAAACATGACACATCAGCAACAACATCGACACCACTTATCTTTGCAGTGGATGAGAACAAAAGAAAATCATGATTACCAAACAACTCACCTTCTTTGAAGACTCCGCTCACTGTGAATGATAATAGTGTGTTCTGTAAATGGAAAACATTTTTGCAGAATTAATACATGAGAAATGATTCACAGTGAAAGGAAAAGGCTAATGACAAGTGCTAGTTTACAAAACAAACAATCTCACTGTGTAGGTGTTTACGTCGACAGTAAAGGAGGCGATGTCATGCTGAGTTTTGGGCAACTCGTTGAGGAAAGCCACCACGTTCAGTCGTGTGTGCTTCAGAAGTCGAAATCGCATCGCTAAAAAAGGCAAGATTCAGAGAGGGTAACATCAGGAGGCATCGCAAATCCAAAAAAAACATTCAGTCTCAACAATTCAGACACTATGACAGGTCAACAGCTCGATAGGAGAACTCACTAGAGTCTTTGATCCTCTTCAGGTTTCGAGTGTCTTTGTGATACTCTCCCAGACTGCTCCTAAAAACAGGAGGACAGGGACAGATGGAATCAATGTGAATACAGCCGAGACTCAGATAAGGAGGTGTGATGATGGCTGGAACAATGCAAAAATCGAACAACTTTTCTAACAAATTCTAACTGCGGAACCACTAAAAAAAACTTTACATCTCATTTATTCATGTGTTCTTCAGTGTTGTTACATGTATACAGAAGTGTGTGTCTTTGTGTGTTCTTACCTGGAGGGGTTTTGGGTGGAGTAAGGTGTTGTGAGGGACAACGATGCGCCATCATGGTAAGCATCCAGGAGTGGCTGTCTGTCCCCGGAGTCATATATACTGTAGTACCTGCAACACATGTCACGTGTGTTTGTTCCTGTGTGTCCCTGTGATTCTTTCTTGCCAACAAACCCTGTTCTGGATTTGAAGTTTATTTAAAAGCAGTACTGGTGAATCAGCCACCAGTTAGGTCACTTTACCAGTGCATTAACCCTGAAAAACAGGCAAGGATCAACTGACCGTTGCAAGAAGATTGTCTACATAAAAAGGTAGAAACTCACTGTTGCAAGAACCGAAGGATAATGACCTTGATTTCATCAGAGCCAAAACAGCTGCCCTGGATTGTCAAATGGGGAAAAAATACATTAGTCAGGTGCATAAAAGGAGAATGTCACCTACTCCAGAAGACATATGTCAGTTTGCGTAACAATATACAATTAAAGTGGCCATATTATGCTCATTTTCGGGTTCATAATTGTATTTTGAGGTTGTACCAGAATAGGTTTACATGGTTTAATTTTCAAAAAACACCATATTTTTGTTGTACTGCACACTGCTGCAGCTCCTCTTTTCACCCTGTGTTCAGGTCTCTGTTTTAGCTACAGAGTGAGACCTCTCACTGCTTAACATCTTTGTTGGCAGTCGCACATGCGCAGTAGCTAGGTAAGATCACATCATCTAGCTAGCTGTTTGTTTCTACAACTTCAGTAGTACAAGGCAGGATTAGCCAGGAGACTTCTTCTAAACGAGGGCACACTTCCAACCTTGCGTGGAATACCTGCAGAATAGGGACATGCAAGTAGTTCTTTTGTAGATTATGGTGAAGTAGTGTGTTGTAGCAGTGTTTTGCCATTCAGAACGAGCTAGCATGCTACGGTTAGCCACCTCGTTTTTGGCTAGTGACGTAAAAAGCCCTGCCGATTTTGAACAGCTCACCCGGAGACTGAAGGCAGGACACATTCAGAAACCCGTATTTCACTCAAAACAGCATGGATGTTTGTTTTTTTTCTTCAAGTTTGTATGCGTGTGGAAGCACCAGAGACACAAAATAACACCCCAAATCCCAGAAAAAGTGATTCTTTCATAATATGGGCACTTTAAAAATCACACAAGACAAAACAAGTAACCTTGCAGGGGGGGATAGTGGTGGGCGTTTCCACATCGAATCCAATGGGTGGGGGGAGGTCATGACCATCCTAAAAACAAACCACACATGAAGGAAGATACATGATAAATTAGCACTGACAGACCTTATTGCCATTTTGTATTAATTTCTTTAGCAATATGACTGCATCCAGATACAGCAAATGTATTTGATAAAATATGTTTACTCTGTTTCCCAATTTGTAGAAACTCTGCAGGTTGTCTTAATCGCAACACTGCAATGTGCTGCTCTGATTAATCACTGCAAAGCCCATGTACTACGTGATCGATATCTCAATCATCTGCTGAGCTGAATCAGACAGATCCTGACACATCTAATCAAGGTGAATGCAATTGCTGGATGATGATTTAAACAATATTCACAAAAGCATTTAATAGGGGGACTCGGGAGGATGATTGCAAAGGGATGAAGTGATGAGATAAATGTGTTGACTTACCAGTTTGAGAAGCCGGGGAAACCTCTGCCGCACAGCACTAGTACGGAACAAAAGTCAAGAGCAGGAAAGTTATTATCAAACTACACCACACACACAAATCATGCTCACTACTGTAGAAGGCACTGTCAGTCACACCTGCTGACCCATTTAATGTCATTTTGTGCCTTTTTAATTTAAGTAATTTTAAGATGATACACTGCCAAAAACATTTGGGAGAATACAGTCATGTATAAATACATAGGAATTGAGTGTTAACTAAAACCAGTGCCACAAGGGATTTAATCTTTTTAATACAAGAAAATCCACAAATGGACTATCATTCAAGCCCTCATCCTTCCTTCAGTTTAATGCTGTGCCCTTCGACGAGTCTCCCATCCAAAAGTGTACTTACCAGCAGGCATACTCACCCTCTCCCCCAATATGGAGATATACACAGATCTGACATGGGGAAGCAATATAAGCACACTTTTCTAGGAGCACACACGTATAAACATGCAGAGTCCCACGATCTACAAGATGGAGCTGAAACCAGCAAACATCCATTTTTAATTAGTGAAATAAAGATTTTATGCACTGCTGGGAGAGAGCGGTGGTTACCGCTGGTCTCATGCCCCCCCCCTCCCCCCCAAAACTCTGGCCAAGATGCTGAGAAGCAGATGAGTCTACGTCACCAAAAAACAAAACAAAAAACAGGGTCTGGGGGAAAAAAAAGTATAAAGTCAAATTCACACAAACACTAGCTCCAACATTCATTCACTATCCGTCATGTGAGTGGGTTTGTCGTGCTCCTGATTATCAGCAAAGAAAGACAACCTGAGAACAGAGCTGAACAAAAAGGAAAGCTGGACTCAGAGTGAGCTGCACGCAGCAGTCCCACCACTCATCCTATTGCCTTCCCCTGCTGCACACACAAAGCAGTTATCAGTTAAGTATCTCATAGCCACCATCAATTCCAAAGAGATGGGTCTTCATTCACTAGCAAAAACTAGACTTCATGCGGTAAGCTTTACATTTTCAAGCTTAATTTGGCCCCACGCCTCTGGTTACAGAGGGACTGGGAGATCATTAAGCATTGGACTAGAATGATAATTCTCTACTCTGCTCTCTGCTTTATATGTGAGCTTTTATGTACTGGTTACAGATCAGAAACTGGTCACAGCCATCAGAAATTGGAAGAGGAAGAGTTTTCACGTTTTTTCGTTTGACTTATCTCAGGCAAAACTGAACTTCAATTTCCAGTTCAGAACACATTTCCCTCAGAAGTTAGTTGAGGGCATTTGCCAAACTCTGCACTTCATTCACTGAACAGCAGAGGCCTGTTTTAGGCCAAGAGAACCAACTTAGTGAAAGAGACAGGCTGCTTTCTCTCTGTGGCCCATCATTGGTCATTAATGACACATATCCTCCTCCTCCTCAGCCCAACAGCTCTTTCTGCCGAGCCCCGTCTTCTCAATTTCTTCTTGTCGCGTTCTCAGTGAGTCAGAGCTCACAGGGACTGAGGCTGAGTAATCGTGACTGTGCCTGCCTTAGGTTGTCCCGGGGTTTCGAGGTGGGATCTTACCCGTCATGGGCTATCCAGCCTTCCATACTCGCCTAATACAGGGGCCGAGTGGGCAAGGATGCTACAAGGGGAGGGGAAATCATTGGCTGTGGATTTTCTTTGTTTCATCCAAACAGTTGTCAAGACAACTGTGGATTGCCCTCTCTCCAATAAACAACCTACACTGTTTTACAGTACTGCTCAAGACATTGTTGTGTATTCATATTTTTTTTTTTAAAGCAGTTCACAGTAAAGTGTTCAAAGGGTTGTCAAGCTGAATGTTCTTTTTTTAAAGTGCTTCTTCTCAGAGGTATACATCACAGCAGTTCAATGGTGTTTTACAGCAGGGATAACTAACAAGGATGTTAGCAGGGGAGTGCTGGGTACAGCATCACTGAGAACCATAAAATAGACCAAAGATGGAAAGGATGTCCCACAGAGAAGCTGAATAACTGGCAGAGAGAAGATGGCTGTTCAAACTGTGAGGACTTTAAGCAAGCTGAAAGGAAAACCATGTGGAAGTGCACCATGATTAGATGTCCTCTCAGCAACTTTTTGAAGTAAGAAATGTTTAGTTTGCAGTGTGAAGGAAGAAAGGTTAATCATCAAGTGGGAAGAAATGTGTAGAACAACCAAAAAGAAGAAACATTTGAACGGATTCCAAATCATTTGTGCGTTTCTTTTCACCATTTCTTTCTCCAAAAACACACTTAATAGTGAATGTCAGCTGGCTCTGCTTGGTGTAAAAGTTCAATCTCGACTGTCTGATAAATGATTTCAGTTATTGTACAGGCATCTAACACACATATGCAAAGGCTTGCTTGATCTTTTGTGGCACGCTGCTGCATACTCTTGTCATACAGGAAAGACTCCTGGACACCTCTACACGCTGACGAACAACCACATCACTGTGTCCCTTCCATAAAATCTTCTCCCCTCACCCCCCAAAATCGCTAACTGACCTGATGTATGAGGCCTGATCCTTGAAGAGGTCACACAGAGGGTTCCTGTTCAGCCACAGCTCCACCAGCTTCAGACCTTTTACCTTGTCCAGCTCCCGGTCTGACTTAAGCTGGACGAGCACACAGAAACAGAACAAGTTGGTGTGAGGAGGATGATTTAAAACTACATCACGTTAAGGGCCCAATTAAATCACGGGTCTGGTCATTATTCGCTTTTCACCTCATTGTGAGAGAGGTTGATAGTCTTCAGATTAGGCGCCTTGGTAACCAAATCAGCAAGTTCATCCAGTTTGTGAATACGGTTGTTACTCAGGTTCAAACCCGTCAGCTGGCAAGAGACACAGACATACGAGTGTAAGCACATTCAGTTTGACCCATCACTTAATTAGAAAGCAGCTATGATGTGTACCATCTTAATCACTTATTTTCCAGCAAACATCAAAAATATCCGCTGTATTCATTTTACCTCTGGAATGTTTTCTTCAATGATCTTGATGACAGCTTCCATGTTGGTCTTCCTATTTAAGATGACTTCAATGTTCTGGGACACCAGATCTGTCACATAAAATAAAATTAGCAATCAAAATACTAAAATATTGGAAAAGTATTTTCAGTGACGGTAAGGTAATAAAAAAAATGTCAAACAGATTGTCTGCATCATTTATGTAAAACATTTCTTCCCCCCCCCCCCCAATGGTTTATTCAATGGTTTAGCAGTAATGTCTGAACAGCAACGACCAGATAATAACTAGTCTAGTATGGATTGTCAGCCTCTGGTTGAATCAGTGTTCAATATCATCATGTCATACATATGATTTATGTGTGAAAGGGATGAGAGAAAGTATAATTACCTGGGTCTGTTCGGATGTTGTTCAAGTCGAGTGCTTGCTGGGAGCCATCAAAACGTTTTGCCATGCATTGCTGTGAAAGAAATAGCAGCCAACATGAGAACAGCAAAAATGTGTCAAAATGAATAGAAACTTCCTCCAATTTATTTTGATTGGGTTAGAGGGCGGAAGGAAAAGGGAATCAACTTAAAAAATAAAATAAAACCATGAATAGGAATTGTGTCTTACATGAATTCCTAAAACACCCAAAAGTCTGTTGCTTAGAAAATGTAGCACTTCAACCGTCTCCATCATTCAGGCCAAACTACTTAATTAAAAAAAAAAAAAAAACATCTACACTGCAAAAATCTGCATATTTTTCTTAATATTGATCTACTTTTTAGTTCATGTATTTTGATCCATATTCCACATCAGAGACTAAATAAAGTTTGAACCATGGTATTCTAAAAATGTCATTGTCTCAGCCCCATTCAGACCATTCAGATGGTTTATTACTTCATCTAGCTCACCTTCAGGTGCTCCAAGTGTTCAGGCTTTAGGTCAGAGAGGAGGAAGGATGGTGGCGCGCTGGGGTTGATGTGCACTTCCACCTTGAAGAAACAAACAGCACGTGACATGAGGGCGATGTTAAATAGAGGTGTGTGATTTATGGTTATTCATTATTTAAAGGTCATGGCTGCAAAACTATTGGTTGAGAATTTTGTGACACTGTCAAAGTAGGTAGGAACTTAATGACAGTATAGGGTGTTACCATGATCTGACGATACATATAAGAAAACTTGTTAAGAATAACAGACTTAAAAAGACTTTCTGCAGCATTAAGAATGATATTTCCATTATGAACCAAGCATACCTTATAACCATCTGTGTCTGTAATCTTGTGAGAACATTTGTGCAAAGCATTGGCAGCAGAGGAATCATCCACATAGAAATGGACCCTGTTGTGGTCAACATGGTACTGGACAGACAGGGTGAGAAAGAGAATTAAAATTAATTGATACAAAGATTGTATCTACAAACACGGTTTCCTTTAAATCTTTAGCTTGCAGATGTGTGGAAATGGGGACTGTTAATATACTTTTTACCAGCAGGCAAGGATAAAATAAATTAAAAAAAGGAAGCACAAATAACTATCACTGTTTTGGAATTCAAAGCACATGTATGCATTTTAAAAAAGGCACAAGAAGGTCCAGTCCAATTGCATTAACTTTGGAAATATACAAAAGCTTTAATTATTAATAATCATAAGACTGTGCTAAACCTCACCTGTACAGGCGTGTAGGGAACCGAACAGATGTTCTGAAGAGCTGTCAATAACCATTTCTTGTCATATTTTCGTCCATGTGGTATCTGTCAAACAGAAAAGGGAAATATGATCTCCTTTAACAGATTACGAGGTAGCAATGTAGATGTCCTGCGTTATATTGCATACCAACTATTATAATACGCACCGTTACTTTGTACCAGCCTGAACGGCTTTTCCCTCCTCCATTGCCTCCACCTCTGTCTCCTCCTCTGAAGCCGCCTCCTCCTCCTCCTCTGCCACCTACTCCCCCTTTGCCTTGTCGCCTGTCTCTGTCAAAGCGCCCATCTCCTCCTTTCCGAAAAGGTCTTCCATATGGGTTGCTAAAGATGACAAAAACAAGGCCACATGTTGAAACATTCTTGTTTAGCCAGTGTACACAGTAGGAACAAAACCAAGAAATCTGTTTACATTCAATGTCGGACAGTCTGGCGAGGTCAGTGACTCCAGTCTGTTCGGTGCGGTCGTCCCTCCGAGGGGCCGTCGGCCTTCATTTTGGCCGATTTGACATGTGTAATCTGCGGGGCGGACACTGCCGGCAGTCGGACTCAAATGACCCATCTGATCGGTAGAGTGCTAACCCGGAAACGGGGAGCGGAATGAGTGTGACTTAGCCTCTCAAAATCTGACGAAAATCTTTTAAACTGACCTTTGTTAATCTGAAATGAAGACAGATTCAGCAACTGCATGGCCTATTTCTCGCTTAAAATGTTTTCAGAAACACGTTTCGGTGAACTATTTTAGTACAATATGAGATTGTATTCTGAACAAGCCGCCATGACAGTGTCTTCTGAGAAACCAGACCCACGTGACGCGTTCATCCAATCAGCTGCCGGTTTTCATTTTTGGGCGACAATAAAGATTAGCGCCGCCTGCTGTTGTGGAGACATATTACGTCTCGTCGCTTTGGTGTGTTCTGAGGCACTTTTTTGACCAACTCGGGGAGACTGATCAGTCCAACTGCCTTTTCTGCCGAGGGTCGGCCGTCTGGTCTGTGTGTCTGGGCCTTAAGACTAAACACACATTTTTTGTCCATGTCGTACCAGTAAAACATCAAAGCGGTCTTTTATCCTTATCTTTCATTTCATCTTTCTTTTCATGCATTTTGTGCTGTTACTGCCTCTGAAATCAGCCAGCACCAAATACAAACAATAAGGGTAACTTCACATCAAATCATTGCTTTATAGTTCTATCAGTGGTGGAAAACTCCAGTGTACCTTTAATACATTTACATACACTGGAAGCTGATATTATTTGCACCTGTTAAGAAGTTGCGGGCCTTTTCTGTCCCATTATAATTTTCATAATTAGCAATAGGCAGGGATCCCTAAAACTTTTAACAGTATTTAAACGCATGTGTGCCGTATGAGTCTCTAGTAAGTTCTAATAAAATAGCACCGAAGTAACAGTGATCCCATAGGTAACGTTGCTGAACTGAGCTCAATTTACTTTTACAGTTTTACTTTTGTTTTTCCAGGTACTTTTTGAGCAGCCGGGGGCCTACTAAAAGTGAAAATGGGCAGACTTGTTCTACTTTCTCTTCCTGCCACTGACTATAGCATAGCTTAGGATACCTCCAAGCGGCTGAAACAGAACCACATGAAAGAATTATGTCTTGCTGTCTGTGTGTCACTCACCTTGTGTAAAAAGCATACCATAAAAAGCATACCGTTTGGCGTTTTCATTTTAACCTTATTATTCTTGAAAGTTTCTTTTGATTAATACTCTTAACACAATTCTCCAAGCCCACTTTATAAAGCAAGGTGCTCGTTTTGGAGCTTATCAATAAGTCACAAACATATCTGATGATAATGTTAAACTTCCAACAATGTGTCAGTCAGCCAGCCATGCTTACAATCTGTGCTGGGAGCTGTTGTCCTGAGAGCTGTCACTCATAGTCACATCTGCATCAGTATCGTCAAGCCTAGACCGTGGCCCAGGACCGAAGCCTCCAGAGTGGCTTCCCCGTTGGCGGTCTCTGCGGGACCGGTCATATGACCGACCCTTGTGTGAGCCTCTGCCTTTACGGTTGCGAAACTGTGGTGCGGTTCTGTCATCATGTTCTGAGAAAAAGTTAGTCAGTATTAACTTCAATATCACACCACAAACATACACAATCAAATAAAAAAAAAAAGGTTAAGTCCAATCAAAGTATACATTTATAAAACAAAACCTACAAATTACTACTGACTAAATAATCTTGCCTTGCCTTATTGTCCTCTGCATTAACTGTATTCAATGTATTCTGTTTTAAGACTAACCCATTCTCTGGTATTGTAATAATAAAGTTATAATTAACTCGGTAACTCCTTTTTTTTTTTTACTTATTTGTATATAATTATTTTACTGTATATAAAAGTAACATAAGTAGATCTCCAGGGGGCCCAAGATATAATTTTACCTCCAAGGACCATGCAACCAGTGCTCCTGACCTCTCTCCTCACCATAAAGTCCCCTCGGTCTGAAGAAAAATGGTACAAGTAGCACAACAACGTAAGGTTAATGCTCAAGTAAACAGGGTGTCTTACCGTTGTAGTAATGACCGCCGTCCGCCATATTCCTGGAATAGTGTTAGATAAAGAACACACAGCCCTGGGTGAAAAACAATATTGGTAGGGCTTCGTTTATCTCTTTCACGAAACACAAATGCTAGACTGTGAAAGAAGTTCCAACATCCCAAATAGTTAAGAGAAAGCACAAAGCCGACCACGACGTGATCGTAGATTGCTCTTTAACTAGCTAGCTAGCTAGCTGGCTGGCTGGTGGCTAGGTTAGCTTATCCAGCGCGTTGACGACAGGCTGACGAGAAATGAGATGAGAGGCTACGGAAATACAACTTATTAACCGTTTCTCTTCCGGGTCGAGACATTGGCGCGGGGAATTGAAACAAAAAACGTTAGAATCCGTGGTCGCATGTTGCTAACGTTGGCCGCTGCTGTTCATTAGAGAGATCAGAGGCGGTTTAGTATAGAGGATCTTTGGCGAGATCGTATGTTTATGATGGGAGCGATTGAAATGCCAGACATGTATTTATGAATTAAAAATGTGGGTTTACATAGCGAAATACCGTATTTTGCATAGCTAGATAGCAACAGTACGCGGCTTTAAGCTTTCATATTTAAACGGGTGAGTTACAACGTTCACCCCCGTACAGTTGTCATTAAGAGTTAAGTTAGCTAGCTAAAGTTAAAGAGACCACAGCTGTTTTCTGTACTAGGCTGTAACATGTTTATTTCTACTGTGAAAAAGCAGCACAAAAGTCTGTCTTTTTCTATGAGTTTTTAATCGTCAGAACGGGTCTCCACCCCAAGCTGGCCGCGGCAGAGACGCATTTCATAAACCGGTTAAGTTAAATATCTAGCTAGCTATGGATATCGGCGGTTAGCTAAAGTTAGCATACTGTGTAATCTAGCTAGCTGGCTAGATTATCCTACCTGGAAGTTTTTGGTACCGTCGAGGCATAATGAGTGGCTGTCTGAGCACTGGTCGACATTAAATACATTAATTATACTTAATTGGTACATTAAAAGCCGTCAGGTTGTAGCTTTCTACAGGGACAAAGGCGAAAGACGAGCAGCTGTCTTTAAAGTTAGCCCAGGGTTTGTCCGTTGGTCGTTATGGTAACGTTACAAAAGTGCAAATGTAGAAACCAGTAAAGTTTTGAGTAATCTGCGGTTTTGTGTTGTCAACTGTTATACTGGTGTTGGTAATCCTCCCATTACTGAAATTGCTGACTGAGAATGCCACAGGCTTCAGTAGTGTCCTTGAGTCGAGTTTTATTTCCAACAGTACACACCATCTAATTTCTCGGACAAATTTCAACAAGAAGGTGAATAAAAATAGGGAATATCGTCTGCCACTTAGTTAATAATAAAGCTGTATTGCAGATACAGGTCCATATAAAACATAATACAATATACATAGTATAAAAGAGATAAAAATACATAACAATTGCATATTAGCCTATAGGATATACAATAATACATAACAATTGCATATTAGCCTATAGGATATACAAGCTATTGCACCAATGTCATCTTAACCTAGAAGTGTATCTATAACAGCTTTTCAGAGGGCTGACTAGAGCTTCAATTATGTGGTTCTCTGACTTGTCCAGGCGACACAAAACTAAACATCAGTTGTCTTAAGAGTGCCTCACAAGTTGGCACTCTAGTGGACACAAACAAATGACTAGCACTATGCCACCTAGGGACACGGAGCAGCAGCCTCATTGCATCATTGTATGCTACTTTGAGTCTCTGCATACTCTTATAGTTAGACCACAATTGAGCAGTATACAGGGATGTGATGTAGGTTCTAAACAGAGTACTTCACAGAGTCAGAGCACATAGAGAACCTCCTTATAAGCATGTTAGCTTGAGAGTAAATTTTACAGCGCTGTCGGTAGAGGTCTGTCATCCGTCCAGTCAGATATGACATGACCTAAATATTTAGTTTCCTCACACACAGCAAGAGACTATCTGACAAATAAAAGGTCGCAAAAGTTGATTTCCTGTCCTCGTCGCTAACTATCATTATGTGAATTTTCTTAGCATTATACTTTGTCATATCAAGGCCATACTGAGAGCACACCTTCAGCATCTGCTGCAGCCCAGCTCTATATGGACAGAGCAGGACCAGATCGTCTGCATACATAAGATGATTAACAATACTGTTGCCCACAAGACCGCCAGTTTTTATCCTATTTAGCTGATTTGATAATTCATCCATATAAACATTAAAATAGAAGACAGAATTCTTCCTTTCGGCACTCCGTTACTAACACAGAATGGAGCAGAAACAACATTGTCCCATTTAACCTGAAACGTTTGGTGGGTATACCAAAACGCTAATATTCTCACTAAAAATGTAGGGGCACCTCTATCTAGCAATTTTACAAACAATCGTTCATGATTAATTCTATCAAATGCCTTTGACGCATCAATAAAGCATAGGAATACAGATGAATTTAGGCTTGTGTACCTGAACACAAACTCTTTAAGAGCATAGATACACAGGTCAGTTCCATGTTTTCTTTTGAACCCAAACTGATTGTCAGTGGTAAGGACATACATTTCTAGCTTTAACAGTATTCTCTCCAGTACTTTAGACAGTACACTACTTTAGTGA
The DNA here is from genome assembly GCF_031162955.1 of Sander vitreus. Taxonomy (NCBI): domain Eukaryota; kingdom Metazoa; phylum Chordata; class Actinopteri; order Perciformes; family Percidae; genus Sander; species Sander vitreus. Next base: position 15,023,982 of record NC_135864.1, read on the forward strand.
TACAGCATGCACAATTTGGGCTCAGCTGCAAGATACAGCTAGCTAACCTGACGTGCCAGATGCGATTCTCGTGATATCTCGCGAGGATCCATCTGCCGTGCAAATTAAGGTGCAGCACCATATACATTTTAACATTTAAACTATATTATACCCATCAGACTTATTTCCCTCCGTGTATATTTTACCACACACAACTGCTCGACTTAAACCCTAGGAACACATGTCCAAACTGAGGCTAATTTATACGGCTAAAGTTGGATGAACCAAACTTACCGTCATTAAACACACGTGTCACCACAGCTAGGTTGGGATAGCTTCTCTGAGACCAACTTACACGATCCATCATCCATCAGGGGAAACTCTTCAATGTCAACCTTTAGGAAAACTGTCACAATTTGTACTTTCTCGTTAAAAAAAAAAGCCGTTCAAAAGTTATCTGTACGCAATTTGTGTAAACTCTTTTATAACTTCACCCCAGTCAGGTGAGCAGCTAACATTAGTTGTTAGCATGGCATCTCGCTGGACATAATGCTGCACCCACAGACACGATTCAATAATTAACGATCAATTTATTTTACCGTTGTGATATTTCCCGTGCTGATAATGGAAACAATTGTCTCTCCCTGTAGTCTGCAGTCCCTGGTGTCCGTCAGACTGTCCCGCTCATATTTCTCCAGCACGACGAACAGCAACATAGGGCCCCCTGGTGGACAGTTTTCAACCTAGTGGACCTGACTGCATGATTCAGAATCACGTAACGTTATTACGGAATATGGTAAAAATATACAGTTGCCAGTTTATTAAGACAACCTAATTAAAACAAAAGTCAAAAGTCAAAACCATACCTCGATTATAATGTTTTGTTTAAACTGTTTTAGAGAGCTGTTGAATCAACCTTATGGTCATTTGTAGTTTGTGGTGCTGCTGCTGAATTGTGCTGCCTGCAATATACTGATGGGTGTGTCTATTATTTGGTCTACCCTCATTGGTATAAATCGGGTGACAGAACATTAGAAACACCTGTTTGAAACAAATCAGCACTGCACAAGTACAGTCTCTAAAATTACCATGAACTTGATTTAACACCTGTAAGACAACAAAAACAACATTATAAACTTCACAAATGTAGGATTTGTTACAAGGTCGTTGTATTTGACTGCTTTTTTTTATGTATTTATTTTTTATACATAATAAACTCACAACTGAGAATAGCACTAATACAAATCTTAGTCTCTTTCTGCAAATACATGTGGGTTATTTTGTCTGGAAGTTGTAATAAGATTAGACACAATTCTATAAGTTTCTTGTTTTGTTTTAAACACAAATCACACTGTTTAGTTAATATAGATGGTCAAAAGGAGTATCAAGCAAGCAAAAAAAAAAAAAATGCATATATTGTGTTTTAACTATCCAGAGCAATATGTAAATTGTGACCAAGATCAGTTTGTATTGTTGCATCTTGCCTTTGGTTGTGGAAACTGGGTGAGTCCAATCAGTCCCAGAGAAAGTCATTTGTGTGATTTGGATGAGGTTGAGAGTGTTTTTTGTATGAATATACTGTCCATTCATGAGCTGAAAATCTCTGCTGGACATCCTAGTCTGTTTGGCATGACAAATGAATGTAAATTACATTATATGTTTACATTTACCCCTTAACATCCAGTTTCCTTTTATTGTCTTCTTTTATATACATTAACCCCAAAATTCACCCTCACATGTTTAGTATCTTTGGAAAGGAAACTGAAGTTCTGTGTGTTTGAACAATGGTTGGCTGCACAGCATGAGTTTGTACTGAGATTGAAGCTGTTAAAGGCTTACAGTTCATTAAGTTTATTTGTGATGTTTTGAATAGCAGATACAGTACCATACAGCATGTTAGTTTGCTTTATTTTTCTTTCTTTTCCCTGTTTGTAGTTTAAATGTCTGTAACTTATCGGTGCTTTAATATAAAATATAGGGGTGGATGGTTTCATCAGTATTAATGATGTGTATATTTGAAGAATGAGCAGATAGAGGAATTCATTCATTTCACTTAGCTTGGACTGTCTGTGTGAAGGTGTATCATTGTATACAGCCTATAAGACTAGGAAAAGACAAACATTTCAGCTGCGTCATATATGAAAATAATTCAAATCCCTACTAATAATAATATCACAACATATATCTTATCAATATATTATTTAGTTTCTTTGTATGATTAGTCGTTTTAAGATAAGACTTATAACAAGTAGAACTGTTATAAGAGCTGTTCAGCCATATGTGCGTGTTTGTGTGTATGATTCATTGGGTTTCCTTTGCTGCTGTAAACAAATAACTTCAGCATGTGTTGCAACACAGGCGAGATCTCTGAGTTTTTGCAGACCAACCCAAGGAAAATTACTTTTTGGTCCTTTATGAATCTTTTTTTTTAAAAGTAATAGAAAAAAAGAAAAAGTCTCTGTAACAACACACTGTCTCCACTGTTACAGTATGCACATGTCAGATTACAAGTAGAAGACGACCACATCACATTTCTATGAATTTTAGCTGAATTGTATTCCCTTGTTTCTCTTCCTCAGCCTATGAAGACAGACTCCCCATCAGCAAATCCTCCTTTGTTGTCTCTTCCAGTGAATGAAACGACGCAACAGTGTCCAAGTGTAACAACAGTCGTTTTGTCCACCTGATCCTGAATTTGAGTATTGTTTAAGGGGCGTCTCCACCACAACACTCAGTGTACTTCATGCAACACTATTTTCTTCTCCACAGCTGTCCTCCTGCTGCCAGGAGGCCACACTGATGGCCTGGCTCAGAGAAGTGATGAGTGAGGTCAGACCGATGAGGTAGCCGTCCTCTCTGCTCCCCTCGGCCCACGGGATGTTATGCCGAAGCTCGCTCGTGTCAGGCACCGGGGTCGTCTTCCCAAAGTCTATCATCCACACGCTGGCCTTGCTGCTGTGGTCATGGACAAAGAGAAGCGAGCTGCCAATCACCTAATCAGGTCAAACATAGATAATAATATCAGCAAAAAGACCTCTGGGCTCACATTAGTTTAAATATTATTTAAACTTTAAATTTAACAAGGAAAGATTTGTCTCTATGTGAACCAACCTCATGGGTTCTGAAAAATAGTGAATTCTTCAGTGCATCACTCAGAGCCAGGAGTCTGGAGTGGTATGCTTTCTGAGAACACAAATAGGGAGAGTTGTGGTTTAGCAGCAACAATTAGTACACACATCACGTGGTAAGTTATGTAATGTTATATACTGAGTAGAATGGGCATCATATAAAGAAATAACAGGAAGTCAGTATAGCAAAGATTTGGGAAGTTGAAACAATTTGTGGAATGATAACTTTATTTTATTTTTTAGAAATTTCCATTTTTTTCTTCTTCTAGTTCAGTGTAATTTTATTTTCGTAAATGCTTGTTGTTGGTTTAATTTTTTTTAATTTAATTTTCATTAAAAACCTTTAAAGACAATGCCCCTGTGGAGGGTTGAGGTACTTTTGTAATTTTGTGGTGTCTTTAGATATGCACAAGCAGTCATCAGTGCATTGATTATGTATTGGAGGCTGAATATGGTTGGTCCCGTCTTCACTTCACTCACAGGGCAGCAATTGGAGAAACTGTACCAAAATCTAATTTTTATTAGATTTCAGTTTTTGAAGCTGTTTTTATTAGGTTTAATCATTACTTTTCAGTGATTTTGTTCTAATTGTTTTTTTGCTAATCAACATATGATTTAGGATTAAGGACATGTTTTCTAAAGGAAGAGTAGTGTAATGTAACGTGTGTTTTCATAACGGACAGAACTGACCAGGATGTCCAGCTGACTCCTGGTGAAGTAGAGCAATGCCTCCGTGACCTGAGCTAAAGTCAGAATTTTCCTGAAGTCCCGTTGGACACTGCCGTCCTCCATCTGACTCACAGAGAAGAAACACAGCAGCACAGACATGGCACATTTAAAAACTTGTAGAGAATTAAACAGATCAGGTCAATAGGTAATGATTTGTGCAGTGATTTTACTGGCCTTTACTCTTACCATGATGCCCTCTATCCTGAAGCCCAGCATGGACGTAGAACTGGTTGTATCCCTCCACTGAAGATATCGACACTTGGTCACCCCTTTCTGTGCGTGTTCCTCTGCCGACAGAGCGGTTGGGTCTATTTTCATCATCTTTTGGTACATGTCACTACGCGGGGTGGACTTAGTCCGGGCTGTGATCAGTTCCTCCTCCTGGTATGTCCTGAGAAGAAAACTCTCATGTTGTACATAAAAACATACATATTTTACCACTCAGTCCCTCATCTAATCATAGTACACTTATTTCTACAATGTGGTATATAAGTATATAAGCCTGCCAGACTGGTCTTGTCACCTCTGGTCAAAAGAAAAAAAAAATCTGAAACCTACCTGACTCCCATCTTGCAGTCCATGATGACAGGTCTCCTCAGGCCGCTCAGTAGGTCCTCCAGGCGGATGTAGCAGTGCTCCCCCCTGGTGACCAAGCCGTGGTACTGTGGGACAAAGGGTCTCAGCAGGTCTGTCATCAGGCTGTCCAAGCACTTTGCCTCCTCTTCACTGTACAGCTTCAACACCTCCCCTCCCTCACTCAGCTGGAAGTTACCTGGGGACGGCAGCAACCAGCAAGGCAGGAACAACGTGTAGAATTATTAGCTATCTAGGTGTTTAATCAAACAAGAAGGCAGAATGTGTGGATATCATCATTAGTTGTGTGATTTTTCTGTCTAAATTAATCAGGTTATTCAGGTCTACATGTAGTCTTCTATGAATCACAGAATCAAATCAAAGTATACGGTGGCCAAACTAAAACAAAGACTTGTTTTCTTAGTTCCTGAAAGCTCACATTCTGGAGATAAGAAGGTTATATAACATGTGAGCCATGTCATTTGTTACAAGGATTTGGGCAAAATATAATCCTTTTTGACCACTCGAAAATAGATTAAAATGGTCAGAAATCCCTCAAAATTACCACATTGAGAGACCATGACCTTGAGGAACACAATAGAAAAATGTATGCTGAGATTTTGTATCAAAAATGTTTGGAGATTTCTGTAAGAATTGCATTTTTCTGTGTTTGGATGGAGAGCACTTCTGTTCTGGAAACTGCTCAGAAACCCCTTTATTGTCTATAAACGTATGGAAGCCATACATCCTCTGAATGCCCTAGATCTCTATTTTGTGGTTGTAAAGTTTAATGAGGCTGTGAGAAGTCACAATAGGTCATTTTATACTGTGAGGTCAAGTAAAAAAAATTGAATGGCTGCTATGGAGACTAACATGAATACAGTTGGGCTTAATGAATCCAAAAGAGTCCCAGCTTTTAAGTCATACCCAATGAATGCATCTCCAAGACTGTTAGGGAGCCCAGTATGCATAAATATTCAAATTCACCATTTTAGAATAGGTGAAAACACATTTCTTTACTGCATGGTTTTTGCCTCAAACTGCAAACTCTCTAAGGGTTAACACTGGTCTGCCACGCCCGGCCAATCAGCTGGCTAGGCCCATGGATGTATAAAAAGGAATTCCCCCGGTGCTCCGGGTGGCCAATCCGGGCCTGATGTAAACTGTATCCAGTATGCAGTAATGTAGAGATACACAGTATACGTGAATGTAGTTCATCCTCTCATGTTCATAGTAGTTTCTGAGTGCCTGTATGTGTCTGTTTTAGATGAACATGCCTTGATGTCCAGCGAGCTGGACCCAGGAGCTCTGCCGCCGCAGCGACCAGTGCATCATGGTCAGGTAGGTTTTCCAGGAGCGGCTCTGAGGCACAAAAGAATAGCAGGTTATGTGAATGGCTTCATGCAAGGCAAGTGTGGAGCTTATCCTAGTATACATTGCTTTTCAAGAGGCAGATTACATCTTTGACAAGTCAACAACCCATTCACCTGCAGGTTATTCAGAATTCACCTAAACCTGAATGTCTGCATGCATGCAAATGGAAGGCCCCAGTCAGCAAGCAGGGTTGAACTAGGACCTTTGTTGCTGTGAGATGACTGTGAGTGCTTAGCCACTGTGCTGACATGACCTATTATACTTATGGACTTCCTTAGTAGGCAAATGCTCAGAAGTGGGATTCCCATGTTTGGGGAGTCCTGTGTGATTTTTCTTAAGTGCTAAAACAAATTTCCAGTCATTAACAGGCCTTTTTTCATAGCAGACATTTTTAATTGTCACTAACAACATTAACACTGGCTCTGTTCAATTCAAGTGTCCCAGTGAGACGGCATGCAAAATACCAGTTGACCCCGAAGCTTAAGCAGCTAAATGGAATGCAACCATTATTTATTTCATCATTTACACCAGTGCTTTCCTCATGAAAAAGTCTCAATGCCATTTCTTTGGATGGAATCTTATCATTAACCCTCTTTCGAAAATACATCTCTGATTGAGAGACATTTGCTGGGGCACATTATACATTATAAACACCTCTTAAGTCCTCTGTGCATGTCAAAAACTGTTATGAGCATCAGTGTGTTTAGTGTTTTCAAACAGCGCATACCTCAACAGTTATGATCTGTTTTGTATATACACAAAACAGCTGCCACCAGACACAGGCATAACCATTGAAAAAAAACAAGCGAAAGTAGTCTTGAGCATGCTCAGTAGAGACACTGTTACAAAATGACAAGTATATAGTTTGAAGACAATGTCTATATATTTCAAAACTTAATCCTTCAAATAGTAGATGTTTGCATCCTAAATGTTGCCATTTTGGTCTTAGAGATGAAATGCTTTGAAGATGCTTATTTCTCATTCTTGTGTAGCGCTCTTTTATTCAGTCCTTACAGGCTTAGTGTGTCCGACAATGCAAAATTGAGACTGCACTAAGAAAGTAACTGCACTATTACCTAGCCCTCCTCCCGCTGTCTGCTCCCCTCTCCTCTCATATCTGTAGCAGCAGCAGCAGCAGCAGCAGCAGCCAGACATGCAAACACCATTCAAATCGGACCTTATCAAAGTCCTCTTTCAAGCCCATGCAAATCACCAGGACCACAGGTGCAAAGAACAGCTGAGAAATATAGTTTTAGTAAGCCTCTTCCATGGAAAACCAGAGCAGCCAGATGCACAAGCGTGATGCCTGCCAGTACATAAACCGGGATAGGAAATGCCAAAAATGAAAAATGTAGTTTCAAACCTAATCTGTCTATTCTTACCTTCCTGAACGACCTCCTCTTTGAGTCAACGTCCTCTCCTTCGCTGAAAACCTCATCGCTCTCTGCTGATGAGAAGTTGATGGAGGAGCAGGAGGAGGTGGAGGAGTGCAAAAGCTTGGAGAGGATTGGATGTGGGGATGACCATTGATGTGTTGTGGAGCCCTCGGCCTCTTCATCGTTCCCCTCTGGGGTCTTCCCGCTCCCCTCGCTCTCTCCTTCTGCTGCTGAAATGGGGGATGTCCTCCTCTCTTCATCTTCTTCTTTTCTTTCTATCTCAAAACTGGAGTTTTTACCTCTCCAGTGTTTCCACTCACTGTTTAAGGCCCCTTCCCTTTCCTCATCCTCAGGCTCTCTCTTTCTTGCAGTCTCTTCTACCCTTCTTTTTCCGCTCAACCTTGCCCTCTCCCATCCATCTGCATCAACTTCATAGCTCCCACCTAGCCTCTCCTTCCTCCTCATCCTCCATTTTGCCTTCACCTTATCCCTTGCACATCTTGCATTCAATTCAAAGTCCTCTTTTCTTTCCGTGCCTTGAACATCATTCTTGTCTTCCCTCATCACGTTGCTTGATTCTGAATTGAGCTCATTGTCCTCACCGAGTCCACCTATACACTGACTGTAAGGGGGGAAACTTTTTGTGGACTTGAGTCTGGGTCTGGATCTCACTTTGACCAACTTGCAGCTGCTGGAATGGACTTCACTGAATGTCAGATGTTGGTGTTTCTCATCTGATAGTCTGACAGTAAAGTCATTATCCATAGTTTGCCTGTTCTCTGTCTCCATCTCCATCACCTCCATGTGGTTATCATCTGTCATGTCCATCTTCGAGTCCAGTGTGTGAGCGATGGTAGCAATCTCAACACATGAGCTTGTACAAAACGTGCAAAAAGGGAAATGTTTACAAGAGATACACAGTTTTAAATATGTTTGAGAAAATTAATTTACTCTAAAGTCTAAAGGGCACTCTAACACAGCCACAGCAATATTTCTAAGCTTTCTTCAAATGATACAATATAAAACTACAAATGACCACATGTCACTGTCTAACTTACCTTACCTTACCTGTGTCCTCCACCTGTTGTTAGAAAGGTCTGTGCCTGTCAGTGAGCTACATCTCTCTCTCATTCTCCCTGCTGGTGTCATATTTTGCATGCAGTGAGGTCATAAAGTTTACAAAGCTTCATCCAAAGTCAAGAGGACATCCAGCAATGACACATGACAATGTGTCAGAAAGCAGGGTGGAAATAGAGTAAGGTGTCCTCCCACCAAATATGAGTGTGTACTTTGTGGGTAGTTTTTTTTTAAAGGTTTTATTGCAACAGTTATGCAGTTGTACAAGTAATACATATTTTGGATTCAAACTCAATCAATTTAAGATATTTTTGTATAGTAGAAAGAGACACACTTGCACATTTTAATCGAAGTACCAAACTGGTTTAAGCATTTAAAGTAACAGTTAAGCCACCATTATAGTATGAAATAAAACTGATGGAATTAAATACAAATTACCTACCAGGAAGAAATAACAAGTCATGATAATTATCAGATTATTTCACAAAGTCAGACTTAGAAGCAGAGAGGAATTTTAAAGAGAAGAAGAATTTTGAAGACATTGCTAGCAAGTAGTTCTCAGAATAGGGACTTTGCACAAAATAAATCATAGGGTCTTAACATTACTGTAAAGCTGAAACACCAGTGTGAGACAAAACACAAAGGACATGATGTAAGAGCAAAAAGATCGACCACTCAAACAGAGGTGTGTGGGTGCTTTCTGAGTCATTTTCAACCACGTATCTCTTAAATCTTCATCCTTACATCTTGTTATCGCTCTCTACACTTTCTCCCCCTTTCTGCACCTCTGTGTTGTCGCCAAATTACAGATGGGTCCTCTCCTGGCTCAGATTTGTGGGGGTCATCTGGAGGGGACCCATCAGCTCTGCAGTACCTGTCAAGGAATTTATTCTTGCAGTCAGTGACTGATGCAAATAACTTGAAATAACAATGAAATTCTCTGTGCCTGTGTTTTTGTACCTGCAGCAGCATCCTCATGTTGGTTGTTGTTCAAGTTCCTGTCCCTATTTGACAGCAGTCCATCTGTTCTGAGCTGTGAGCAAGGAGGAAAACAAGCACTCAGAGACACCTGAGAAATATCTGGTAATATTTCACATTCACTTAAACACCAAACTCAATAAGTGTGCAGCCCTGCAGCAGCTGCCGTTAAATATTGTCTGCAGTAATGGGCCTTTTGTCTCCTTTCACCTGCTCTGCTCCCAAATTGACTCTGAACAGCAGCCTCACGTAGCTGAGGACGAAGAGGAGACTGAGGAAGATGAAGTTACTAGACACTCCCACCAGGGCTGATAGGAGAGGGAAGTTGAACAACAAGTGTCTGACATAGAAAAAACAAACAAAGAAAACCATCATTACAGTAATTGTGATGTGATGCTAAGAAGGCTGCTGTTATCCCACTTTCTGTCTCAGTTGGACTTCTACGCCAGCCGGTTATTTACAATAGGCTAATTTCCTTCAGAAGCCCACAGAGAAAATATCTGAACATGTTGCATTTACTCCACTATGGGCTGTAAGTGTAGGTGGAGACATAGGTGGAGTGAGTTTTTCCAGAGAAGAAACGTGTCTTGTGGCACCAGTCATTGAGTTCTGGTCTTATTAGGCTGCTGTCAGTGGAGAAATGTATGTCTTCCTCCCCTGTGATAGATTTTCTGTGTCGGTGTTACAGTAAAATAACAAGGCCCTTACTCTTTTGAAAGAGAGGTCTAACTCATTCTCTTGAAATATCTCAACATATTATATTGTAGAAATCTGCACAACTGATTACAGAAACGATTGCAGCCTCACTTTCTGCTGTAGGTTTACAGAATATGGATTTCTTTCTTGTTTCATCATCAGATATACTGTATGTATGCTACTTCCAGATCTGTTATAAAGCATGGCATACACATCTTACCTTATACCAGTGAAGTGAGCATGAATATAGAGCTGAGATGAGTAGATCTGCACCTTGTTGGACATGATCTCAATGACGGCTGTGACCGAGGGGGCATACTGTGCACATGAAGACAAACATATTAGACTAAATACAAAATACCTGCTTGCTGTTTAAGCAGGCTGACACATGCTAACACACTCACAAAGCAGTGCACGACTCACAGGGTCGTCGGTGTAGTCTGAGAAGAGCTCCACCTGCAGCACTTGTTCCTGCTCAGCGACTCCGGTCAGAAAGGCCGGGAGGAACAGCAGCGTTCTCAGGTTCATCATCAGGTCTGAATGGTATCGCAGCATGCTCTGACCACAGCAGGACAACACAGTCAACCAGACATACACACCCGGCCGGGCAACACAACCTAAAAAATGTCATATCCCCAGAAGATGTTTTCAGTGATGTCATGATGAATATTTAGGAAAGGGTGATTGATGTTGTCATGGATGCAAAAGCTTTACCATCTGTATAACTCAATGATTTGGTTGTGTGCTCAGTTTAATGACAAAAGCTGATCTCAGTGCAATACAGTAGTTAAGCAAAGTTCCGCTTTTTTCTAAATTAAAACATTTCTTTTTGCTTTGACTCAGTTCTAGGGTAAGTTTTGAGGCTCTACTTTGTAGCAGTGGATTTGACTGAAATGTGTTTTAAATTGACAATTTTGTAAGGCTGATTAGTATATATAATATTCAAAACATATCATTTATTGCAGAAATGTCACAAAATACAGCTTTAAAAGTACTATATCAACCCCTTTGATGTTTTTCTCAGTGTTTCATAAAGTAAGTTAATGATGACATCCCCTACACATCTAACTTGAAGATCGTTACTCCCACCGTGTGTTTGTTGTATCACATGTTCGTCCTGTCATCTCAAGCACTGAGATCACCTTTGGTTGCAGTGGAGCTCTGCAGCAAGCATAAGCAGCCCTAATCTGGCCCCGACCAGGCTGTGTGATTAAAAGTTATTGTGCGTCAGCACTGTACTCACAAAGCGAGAGCTGGAGGCGGACAGGAGTTGTCTTGCCTGAGAAACACACAGCAAAGCCACCATGAATCACTGGAGTTAGCATGGAGCACTATTAGATTGTACACATATGGCCACACATGGGAGCTGAAGAAATCAACAACTCACAGAGCGAGCAGAGGAGGCAACTTGCCCTCCATCCCGAGAGAAACAAGTTGTCTTAATCATGAACATCCCCAGCTCCTGGTTGGTGGGAGAATCAGGCATCTCCAGCTGCAGAGACATCCGATAGGCCTGGCCGAATGTCAGCACCTGAATTTACATTTTAAGGAGATTACACTCCTGGGAATAGAGATACATACAGTAGATAGGCCTGTAGATGCAAACACACACATTCATACATACATGTTTCTTATTCCTCATCAGAGAGACGTTGGCCACTGGATAAGAGCACAAAAAAGAGGCAGGAGATTCACAGTCTGCCCTGCAGACAAAAATGTGAATGACTGAGTGAAAGTAAAAGCAAACACACAGAAGCTACATTCTTCTGTTTTTCTGATTCAACTGGAGAGGACTTCACATACACACCTGTAGTAATAGTGCACAGGTGAGGAAAAAGTCGCCTTGGGCATGTAAGAGTAGTAGAAGCTGCCATATAAAAAGGCAGCGATCCAGAGGAGCAGGACGACAATAGAGAACACAATAAAGCCCTGTATAACTCTCTGACGGGCACGTGACATCACCATGACAAAGGAATCCCGGAACCCTAGCAACGTCTGACCAATGAGGACTGAAAGTTCTCCATCATCTCCTGGACGCAAATGACTTCCTTGATCCATGAAATCTAAACATTAACAAACAATATAGTAAAGAGAACCTTTTGAAAAGCAGATTAGGACAGGGCTTGTCAGGAACAGCTGAACAAACACTGATATAAAGACAACATTAAATAAAAAACTCAGAAAGGTGAATGCAACCACATTACAAGCATGTTTTAAAAGGTGAGTGTAAAGAAGTAATGGAAAGGATCATACTGGCTTAGTTTGGCAAAGGTCTAGAGTCTGTCGTTGAAATGTCTTGAATGTCATCCAAAATTTTATCTGGTTCTTGTCAACATTTCCCTGTAAAAAAGAGAGAGATAGAGCAAGCATTGTCTGTTTAATGTCATAAAAAAAAGTGTGGATGATGATATTATGATCTCATGAAGCCTGAGACACAAGCACCACTTTGACAATACTGAGAGCTGTGAAACCACTGAGTCCAATCTCAGTCACAAGCAGAGGAATTTCACATCAGATGACTCAAACAAACTGTGTCAACAGTCAACTGCCGCTCTGACTGTATTACATGTATCTAGAAGCAAAGAAGCAACTAAGAAATGTGTATCAGTTTGTTTTGACACAATATGTATTGTGTAATATTGTTAGTGAATTCATGATATATTTATTAGTATTCCTCAGTGGACATCACGTGTCTGTAAAATGAAGCTGTTCATTTTCTAAAGTTCAGTGATGGAATGTAACATTAGTAAGTATATTTACTCTGTTGAACAAATTTGAGGTACTTGTTTTAACTTGAGTCTTTTCTTTTCATGTCACTTTCTACTTCTACTCCACTACATTTCAGAGGGAAATGTACTTTATTTCACTATAAATATTTGACAAATTAAGACTTTTGCATACAAAATACATGAAGAGCTTATATGTTATAAATTAAACTACCTAAGAGTATAAAGAGCTGAAACAATTAGTTGATTAATCAATTAGTCGATTGACAAAAAACTAGTTTGCAACTATTTTCATATTCGTCAAAAAACATTCATGGTTCCATCTTCACAAATATGAGGATGTGCTGGTTTTCCTTTTTAAACGTTTAAATCATTTTAATTTATTAGTCAAATAATTTAGATTTAGAGTTTTTGACTATTTGTTGGACACAACAAGCACTGTGAAGGTGTCACAGTGGCCATCTTTCTGCATTGAGTATTTTACTTTTCCTGATTATACTTACCTGGTATTAGTACTTGTCCTTAAGTAAATGATATGAATATTTCATCCAACACTGCTAAAGTTTTAATATTTAATAATTAAAAGAGGAAGGGAGTTGCAACTTGCTCAACACAATGACTCATTATTGAAAACTGACATGAAGATTTTCAGATCAAAAGTTATGCTGCCAAGGATTATAGTGTGTGGATACTTACTAAAGCATTTTTAATTCAAAAATAAACTACAAATTTCTATTTAAACATCCATGTATCCAACAGCAACATGCCTGCCATAGAACTCTGTCTTGTTATAAAAAACAAAATCTTACCTTCAGTTTTCTTTTGGCAAACTGTTAGGAAATCACTTCTCTTTTCCCTGAAGTCTATTTCTCCACAGCTTGACACTGTCTGGATGAAATGCTGTGAACAGAAACCCCCCCCAATAACTTTAGCTGCTTAAAGCTGCCTTTGGATAGGGTTTAGTCCACCCCACATGAAGAGAGATGCTGCTGCCAACTGGAACAGAGTTCTTAGTGTTGATCATGACCCTGACAACAGGGCCGAGGCTGGAGAACTAGAGTTCATACTAGAACTATACTTTATCCTACTATAGCCCCATTATATAGTTTTGATTTAGGTGACGAAAATGGAACAACATTATAGAAAATGTTGTACTGTCGTGATATCATAACTCCCTGTAAGAATATACTTCGTAATAGGACTGCTTATATATGGTTATTATTTTGTTTTGGCAATTGTTAAAAACAGATTGATACATTGCCTCTACAATGTTGGATGATAATTTGACCTCATGGGAAACTATTTTTTGACTTTATTCATTCCTTGTATTTTTGCACATCTAAACCTAAATGGCAAAAATTTTCACGTGTTTGTGCAAAGGTATCTGAAGAGAATATACACCCAGTTGCAATTTACTTGTAAATTCCTTGGTCTTACAACGTTCTGCTAGCAAAGTAAAATGGACTGTTTTAAATGGTGGTATCACATAAACATCTGGTGATCCTGCATTGTATTTAGAGAGTCTTCATTCTAAATCGCCCAGACATTCCCAATTACCTGATAGTATCTTAAAATCCATGTAGCTACTGTACAATAACCTATGTGGTATTTAGTATAGCCTATTAAAAACATGAAATATGTAATAACAGAAGGAAATGACCATGATATGTGAATTGAATGAATGGATACAAATGTTTTGTGACCAATCATTTATTACACTTTGATAGATAAACATAGCCTACAGATTGTATTTTTAAAAAGTTCACAAAAGATAATTAAGTAGAAGCGGGAGAAAAATAAAGAATAGAGGGAACAAAACATCGAAAGGCAGAAAAAGTAAAAGAGTAAAATGATCTCTCACCAATAGGGGGAGACATCCTCTGGCGGAACAGAAAAAAACCGCCAAAATATCTTGCAGCGTAGAAGAAGACGCTTTCGTCCAATCACACGCAGCGACTGGCGCTAACCGGAAAAGGTCCCATTTTACATTTAGTTTCACAGAAGCGTTTGGAAAACTGCTGAAAGGTGATGTTGGAGTTATGTTTCTCAGATCAACATTTAAGTCATTTAACAACGTGTTTAATAATGTTTAAGAGGAGCTGATAAAACACGCTAATATGACAGAATCTTTAATAGAGGGGGCATGCTGTTTTTTTCAAGGGAAAGTCTGCACTGGTGGTTGTCAGAGCTCCCAAACATCACCAAGCACTCATTAACCAATGAACAACTTCTGATAAAATTCTTTTTTCCTTAAAAAAACATGTCAAAGAAGCCTTCAGAAAATTGCATTCATCATACATATTAACAAACTGCCTGTACTGTAATTAATTACAGTTAGTACGATCACATTAAAGGACACGGTTATACCTAACCTGTGACATGCAGTTATTAAATTATAGTTAACGTTATTCTGATTGGAAAAATAAATACTTCTCTGTTAAAGCCAGCGTGTTAATTCGGGGACAACCTTTATATGTCTCAAATCACAGCAAGACATTTTAGGTTCAAATAGAATACAAGAGTGTAATTTGTTGTTATTCATGTGTTTGTCCTCTTCGGTCTTCTGGTTGCAGGATGTCCTGTAACACCAGTGTTACTCGTGTTAATGTGTCATCTGTTGGCCAGGCACAGCGAGCTCCAGTCCACCTCCTGCCCTGTGAGATTGAACACAACGGGCCGGCCCAGGTCTCACAATACCTCACTGCTACCACGAAAGACTGCAAACTAGGTACACTCAACAGAGGTTCGCCTCTACCAATAAACTAACGCTAATTGTTGACTGGTCTAGTTTGCGCTTAATAGAAAACAGTGGCGGAGAAGAAAAAAAACAATAAAAAATAATCTCACAAATGATCAATGATGTGGTAGTTTTTTTTCTCTCATTCTTACAAGATTCAGGAGAGCAGGAAAGTGATTAGGTTCTCAAAAGCTTTACGGTGACCATGTTTTAATTGGACAGATTTACATGGATAATATGTCAACATGACTAGTCTGGCATTGCCCAGACCTATCTCCACAGCGCTGTGGAGTAAGGTCTGGCCCCTCCACAAATACATTCCTGGATAGGACAAAAAAACACTCTGGGTTGTTTGCATTTCTTTAAACCAGGCCTGCCTTGTTGCATGATCCAATTCTTTGCCAAAACTTGCCATTTTCAGCATGTATCTTGCTAGCTCAACGTTTGTTGTTGTTTCCCAAAACGAACAGTTTGGCGATTATCCAGTAAATGAAATGTCGTTGATCCAGACTACAACATGACAAGCTTACACTGGTTATGAGCCATTTTATGCTTGTAACAAATGGTCCAAATATGGGACATTTAAATGGGGAATAATATCCAGCTGTTTGACCCGCCCAAGATTTTTGTGCTAATTATGAGCTGTTCTTTAGTTTTGGAAAGATCCCAAGTCAGGATGGGTGTTTGTTCCACCATGATCATCATGATAAGAGAATGGATATGTTATTTTTCTTTACAAATAAATCAAAACAGCATTACCATGCCAAATGTGTAATCCACAGATTTAAAAAGGTGTATCTCACATTTTATCCCACAGTAATTTTTAATGGGCGGTAAAACTGTCTCTAACAACAATCCTTGTTGTGCATTTTTCTTATTACAGAGAAGACAGTGTCATTCAGAGGGCGTGGGTTGAAGGGGCAGGAGCTCAGCTGTCCACAGGGCTACACCGGCTTAGTGCTGAAAGAGATCAACAAGCCTGGTTCTGACCAAGAGGTAAACATCACTGATGTCATCTTTCACATCACAAAAACTATCCAGCTGACCAGCAGTCTGAGTCAGTCAAATATGAGGCAAAGCACTGACTGCACGGGGCATTATTTAGATTTTTGTGCGGGTGAGGATTTTTTGTTACTAAGTCTACATAATGGTAAATTATGTGTGTGTCCAGGACAGGACAGTGAAGGTATCCTCAGTGTTTGACAAGCTGACCTACTGGAACCTGGAGACGCCTCCGAATTCTGACGATACAGTCGTGATGGCGATGGATTGGCCAGAGTTGGCTGAGGCAGTGAGTTCCTTTGTTGTGTGGCTGACTTTAAAAGGCTGTTAAATCTAAGACAAGACTAACCTGCGTCACGCAGTAATTGTTTTTCAGTTTAATCACTTTAAACACGTCAAATGATCAGCGGCTCGTCTCATTAAGCAGGATTAAAGCGCCAGCTCTTTTTTCTGTTCCAGAGAGGGCTCCACACTTAAGTACATTTGTGGCGTCCTGGTACACTGATTTTGTTGTGAGGGGATAATCAAAACCTAGTCCAGTAGACCGATTTACCAACAATCACTTAAATCAAAACAGTTGTTTCTACAGCCTAATAACTGTTTGTGTGTTTTGGCTCCTTTTTTTTGTTTCGCTTCAGATTAACAAATACTGTCGAAATTGACAAAAGCAGCTACATTGACAACAATATTTCAATAGAATATCATTTTGTTGGAATTCCTAACCAAATGATATGACACAGACAGATTTGTAAGTGGACGCTGATTTAATAATATAATAAAAACCAAACTGATATTTTGTCTCTTCACAGATCCACGGGCCAGTGGAAGACTGAAGATAGGGGCCAAAACTTCTGCTCAGGGGGGGCAGGTTGGTGTCACCTCAACGTGTTAGGAATAAAATATATACAGTTTGCTGGTTACTGGCTATAGCAAGTGAAAGAAACGCTAACACGTTTAGTGTTACTATTGCAGAGTAATAAGTTACAGATGTAATGTTTATATTTTTTTATGATAAGTTCTTTTGTAGTAAATTTAAATAAAAAGATAATGTTGACTGAACAACCTGTGTGATTATGTGATTCACTGAAACAACATGTCCACATTGTTTCTACTGAACAGTGTTTATTCACAAGGTAACATTTAGATTTTGCACACTGGCTACCAAGAAACCCTCGAAATGATCACTGACTCAACTGTCCCTTCTGAGTATCCAAACCTCTTGGGTTGGTATAGTAATACCAATCAATTTGTATTAGTTCATAAAGAAACTGTAGTTCCAAAACATGTACAATGGGGTTAAACTGTCATTCAGGCACATTTAAAGAGAAAGCAGAATTACTGCATTTGTGTGTTCTTACTGTATATTCTGTCATATTACAGGAGAAACACCTCAGAGGGAAAGGTGACACAGGCAATAAGAAAAATTAGACACAAAAACGGTGGATCCCCAAACTTGTTCACCCTCCTCCCTCACTTCCACCGCTATCCTACCAGGACACGTAGGCTGGAAGTTGCTGTAAGAATTTCTCCCATCTAGCGGTGAAATTGTATATGACAACCAACTGAATATTACTGTCTAGCCCTTCCTCCTATGGTGGCTGAACCCAAAATTCGCTCTCTCCATCGTTTACACGCACCTGTTCTAGCCACTCCAATATTAACTTTGGTCTTGTTGCTTTGCCTGTCGCGTTGTCGTTTAAAATCTCTTTTTGGCCTTCCCTGGCGAGTAATCTCTCCCTGGCATTCGTCACGGTGCCAATAGGTGTAAGAGGGCGAAAGGCGGAGGTATGTCCCTCTTTGGCTAATGTATTTTAAAGATAGAGGCGCTACATGGCTGCCGTCATTCGAGCGACCTGCTCGTATGTATTCTGAATGATTCTAAATGGCAGATTTTACGCTTACGAGAATACTTTGATTAGTAAGTGGAAGTAATTACACATGAATGAGTACATATTTGTGAAAGAACAAAGGGGTTTTTGCTAAGAATCAACTCAAAAAATTAAACAATGTAGGTTTAAAGAAAAATTACACTGGGTTTCCGATGCCGATCCATAACCGATGCCAGGAAACGCTTGTTAACAAGTTAATCTTGTTGTAATTTTAGAATTTGTGCAGGTTGAAACTAAACTGTACAATGCTACAGTACTAAATTTACAATCAGTCAAACTTTGCTGGCACTGAGTCACACACTGAATACATACAAATTACAATTCATGTACCTGATATAATAAAAAAACTCCCTCATTTGTGGTTTGAGTTAATATACACTAAGTGTAGGACGTCACACGGCACACAACTCCTTGAAACATTTTGGAACATCTCCCGAAACTTCTAACAACAACGAGGTTTTTGTATACACATACAAATGTATGAAATTAATATAAAATGTATTAATAAATACCAAGCCTAAACTGTAAATGCCTTTTAAATGTTTAAAAAGAGTAGCACAATAGCATAAAACCAGATCAGTTCTAGGGTTCTATGGAGACAACGGTCATACATGAACATAAAACGTGTTAGTTTGATGAATAAGTGTTGATATCACTGTCACGTTGCTGGTGTTTACTCTGAGTTCTTGTATTTCTGTACTAGAATAAAAAGTCTGGGTGTCTGCAGGGTGACACCCAAGACAATATTTGGAAGAAATAGAAAGATGCCACCTTAGGCTTTGGGCAATTTTCTGACATTTTATAGACCGAACAAACAACTGATTAATCCAGGAGATTCCAACACAAATTAATTGAAAATGAAAGTAATTGTTAGTTGCAGCTCTTCTCGATTTAGGTTTAAATGTAGAATTAGAGTTAAAGTTAAGGTATGTGTGCATAAGTATAGAAATACAATAGTGTGTGTGTGTTTGTGTGTTAGCTAAGAGGTGGAGGTGGTGGTGGTGGTGGTGGTGGTTGTGGGGGCAGGGAGGGCTCCATGTCTGCCTTGTTGCGTTTAGCTGGCAGTGTGTGGTCATGAGCTTTGCGTATGTGTCTGTACAGGTCGCCTGATTGTGTATAGCTCCGGTAGCAGTAGCGACACTCATAAGGACGTTCGCGTGTGTGCACAATGGCGTGGCGCCTTAGTGTGTATGTACATGAGAAAGTCTTTCCACAGACTCCACACGTGGGGACGTCCTCCACAAAGTTCCCCATAGAGTCCTGGAAGTCCTGGAAGTAGGCAGAAGGGTCAGAATGCTGCTGAGCTGTAGACGGAGGAATGAGGGCGAAGGAGGAAGTGTCCTGGGAGGAAGGGCCAGCACCGGAGGAGGAAGAGGAGGGAGAGAGGGGGAAGGAGTAGTCATTTGAATGGGAGGTCATTTGTAAGAGGCCCTGTGGGTGGGAGGAGAGAAACTGCGGGCTGTGCAGCTCTTCTTCTTCAAACTCATCGTCTACTTCATTCACTGGTTCTCTCGCTCTGCTTTCCTCTTTCTCCTCCTCTAGCTCTTCGTCAGATATAACAATGGCCTCCACTTTGACTTTTACATTCTCTCCATCATTGTCATCTGTCCTCACTCTGCCCATGAGACGGTGAGAGCTTTCATTTCTAACGGTGGGTGAAGCTCCCATATTCCCCTCAGGTCTCTTAAGAGTTTGGGTCTGAGGAGCAGAGTGGAAGTCTAAGTTTTGGAGTGACATAGCACTCTGGATTTGAATCTGAGGAAGTGCACGCCGTGGTGGTGAGTGTGTTGGGCTGTGTGAGGTTAGTGCTGATGCTTGGATTAACATGACCATCTGTTGTCCTCCGCCTGATGTGCCTCTGTGGTCAGCCTCTGAAGGTTTCCTTACAGAGTCATCACGTGGCAGTCGGGGTACATAATGTTGGGGGCTGGAGCAGAGGCTGGATCCGGACTGGGAGTAAGTAACCACTGACCGACCACTAGCCTGGCTCACTGGCACCCGGGAGGAAGAAGACGAGGAGGGCTGCTGGTTACTGCTGTGGCTGGTGAAAGAAAGATAGATATACTGTAAACGGATTTTTAGTAACACATCATAAAAAATGTCCATCAGTACACAGAGCAACAACCACTCCTTACTTTTTCAAGTTAAAACAGTCTAATAATCCACAACAGACCTGCACCTGTATGTCTCAGTGGTGCTGCAAGGACTGCTGAGTGCCGACCCCTCTCCATGACCTCCAGTCCCCAACGTGGCGTTACCTCCCGCAGACCGGCCTGTGATGAGGCCCTGCACCAGCTCTCCGCCTGGAGGCAGCAGAGGGGCGTCCATGCCTGGCTGCGTGGTATCAGCGAGGTCAGGGCTCAGAGGAGTCTGAACTCGTGCTTCTGATGACCCCCCACCAATCCTCCGCTCAGACTTCACAGACTCCAACTGACTCCTCTCTGCCATTCTAGATACTGATGAGAACGGTGCTTCCATGGCGACTGGATTTAAGTGATCTCCCGCCATGGCCTCCACCGGCTCAGCTCCACCGTCACCCCCCACCCTCCCTCCCTGCCCTCCTGGCACCAGCGCTCTCTTCGGAGCGAGTGCTGTCTGCCTCAGCCAGAGGCCCCCGTCTCTGGAGTCGTCTCTTGCAGACTCTCACCACCTCGTTCATGTGCAGAAAGCTTGCAGCCGCCAATATGTCCTCCACTGGTGGAGACTCGCCCAGCTGCAGCACGCCTTCATAGACAAAGTCCAAGAGCAAGCCAAATGCAGCAGCCGTGACAATGTCGCTGTCGAGTGTGACAGAGCTGCTGGTGCCATTTCCATCAATGACCCCTTGAGGGTCGGAGTAGAACATGTGGAAGAAAGGCGAGCAGGAGGCCAAAACAGCTCTGTGAGCCAGGAAACGGGATGAGCCCACCAGGACGCTGCAGTCACAGAGGAAGCCCCGCTGGCGCTGGGAACGCAGAGCTGACAGCAGCTGCTGGGAATGCTGGGGGAACTCCATCACCTGAGCAACAGAGACGATCAAAATGAGAGAGGCGTACAGAGAAAATGCTGCTGCCCCTGAAATAAATCACTACAGACAGCTCTGTGGTCAGCTGCATAAAGTATCTTGAAAAGTATTTTTTGATAGTTCTCTTGTGATTTTTTGGGAAAATAATGACTTGCGCAAGTTTAACATTCCGTCATCTCTCTTGGGGAAATATCCATAAAGGGTCAGTTCATCTAAATTACAAAAAACATGTTTTTTTCCCCCACACTTTTGGTTATAGTTGCTTTTTTTTTTCTTCCTATTTTGATGATAAGTTTCCCATTGAAATACTCGGAGCTGGTGATAATGGTTTTAGCAATGGCATACTCTAGGTTTCCCATCCCACAAAGTTGAAGGTGATTATGGCGTACCGTATAATTTACTGGCATTTGATAGGGAATTTAAAGAGAACTTTTAACTACTGGGTACCTATTCTAATATTATGGGGTACATGCGTGAACATCCTCGAGAGTCCAATATGCTAGATGTTTTTTTTT
Source organism: Sander vitreus (assembly GCF_031162955.1). Classification (NCBI taxonomy): domain Eukaryota; kingdom Metazoa; phylum Chordata; class Actinopteri; order Perciformes; family Percidae; genus Sander; species Sander vitreus. The sequence goes on from NC_135864.1 coordinate 15,045,765, forward strand.
TTTTTTATAACTATTGCCTGTCTGAGGGGCAGGGCGAAAAAAAAGAAAACCACCAGCTGCATGTAGTAGGGCACTAGCCTGAAGACAGTTTTCTAGCGCAGTCTATATGGCGCTGCATCGTGTTTTCTCCACTGGAAGGACACCCTAAAACGCACCTTAAAATGTTTGTTGTTAACCCCCCCCCCCCCCCACCCTTTTCTATTTTGGGTGAACTAGTTATAGTTAATAGTAAATAGGAATAACATTTTTTAAAGCAGGACACTTACTGAAAGTAACTTACTGTCACTACTATTGACAGTTCAGAATCATGTCATCACATCAGTTAACGTATCTAACGTTACGTTTCCATGGTGACCTCCTGCCCTAATAGTCTTCAGTCCACTGGCAGCTTCGTCTCGTCTCAACACTATTACACAAAGAAGAAAGCCAATGGCACGCGAGTGAGAAAAACAAATATGGCAAACAGCATGATTTATAATAGAAAACCCAAATTGTCCCAAATGTCGACATTACCCAGCAAGAACAACAGGCAGAAAACCAGCAGCTCCAGCTCAACTATGCTAGCTAACATTAGTTGTTAGCTCAGGCACAAGGAACGCCAGTAACCGCAGTTTTTGTTTGGATAACGTTATATCGATGGCATGGGTTGTGAGTTACCGTGAAATGGTCAGCACACATTCTGAGTTGCGATACCTCATATTTTTCGTGAATAAGATGAATATTTTCTTACCTGCAGCTGCTGTCTGAGTGATGTTTTCTTCCAGGACAAAATGCAGCTTTTCTTCTGTAGTGCCAGGGACACCGCAGCTCCGCCCGCCCGCCACAGTGCCACCTACAAGCGAATAAGCGAATAAACAGGAAGTGGGAAGCTGAACTTTGAGTGCAGAGTTTACCTTCTTATATACTGTCTATGGAGTGTACCACAAGTGTGATCCTGTGTTACGTTTCGCTGAATTAAAATCAGTACAATTTGTAGCGGAATATCCAGCAGCTTCAAATCATGATTTGAATTCCTGAGGTGCCTGCAGTTAAATGGACAGTGGCAGAGGAAGAAGAGGAGGGAGAGGAAGGAGAGGAAATCGTGGTGGAGAAGTGAGATTTCTTTTTAAAATATAAAATCCTATACATTTTGATATTGCCCCATCTCTTAAATAGGCCAGAGACTGATTTCTGACAATTGACTATAATGGCAGGCAGTGTGAATCGTTACAGTATGTATGGTAAAGTCTGTTCTATATTTAAACCGGAGCTATAATTAGATCTGAATTTGAGTGCGTGTCTGTTATGAGTGATGCCTTCTCTCCTACCAGGACAGAGATGTCCGTCTGTCTAAATCCATGTCTTATGTTCTTCGCCATGGAGCCAACCAGATGGGTCTTCAAATGGGTACAGGTGAGCTGCTTACAATCTGGTCCAGGTAACACAAGTGTCCCTTCCCAGATAGGGGAGACCGGGTACGGTTGTAACACTTTTTTCTTCAGCACTTAAAACTACCTTTTTTTTTTTAGCTACACGTCTGAAACATTTAGGCAAAGTACCCACATTTGTCCCCTACAAATGGCAACGATTTAAATTTCTTCAACTATATCACAGACTTTGTGAGATGATGACAAATACAAGGTGGTCCTTTGTTACAACCTACCCCACTACTGGGGTAGGTTGTAACACATACTGGGGTAAGTTGTAACAGGTAGACAAAATCCACAAAAACTAAGGGTACTCAAGTGATATGCCACAACAACCGTTTTATTTTAAATGAATGGCTGCAACAATAAAATATGTGTGAATATGGGGAGTGTATGTGCATGCACACGTGTGCGTTTGTGTGTGCATGTCTGTGAGTGCACATTCATATGGGTGTTTGTGTGTGTGTAAGTGTGTGTGTATGTGTGCGTGTGTGAGTGAGAGCAAATTAACATAAACATATTTACCCCCATTCCACAGAACGAACAATTAAATGCATTCTTTATCAGTCACAATGGTGACAAGAACAAACAAATGAAATGCATTCTTAAGTCACAATGGTGACAAGAAAAATCAAATTAAATGCATTGTTAATCAGAGTCAAAATGGTGACAAATGAAATTGGTCAGGCCTGGAGTGCATGCCTGGTGGAACCAAAAGCTACATAAAACACACTGGACCCACACTTGATGGATGTAACACTTTCATAACACGTGTAACATCCTACCCCGCCACTGTCACCCATTGTTTAGCTAGCTGTATTAGCATGGTGCTTTGAAATTAGCAGGAGGTTGATACACCATTCTTTACTAGAGAAACTATACAATATATATAACTCATACAACATTATCTACAACGGTAGAAGTACTAAACAAAATATTATCTTGTTATTTTTTTTTACTTTCTTACCTCAGAATTAGATTTTCTGCTGTAGCTTCAGGAGAGATAGCAACACAGACTAGAAAACCTCCATGTGGGATCATAAAGGAAGCCTGAGTAAACTGAAACTGTCACATGACTCCTATCTTATCCCTGATTCATGGAACTGGTAGTGTTACAACTATCCCTGTGTTACAACTGTACCCGGTCTCCCCTACTGTCACAGTTTCTGGCACAACTTTTTTTTTTTTTTTTTTCACAGATTTTTTTTTTGGGGCTTTCCCCCCTTTATTTCAGAGTGACCGTGGATAGACAGGAAAGGTGTGAGAGAGATGGGGATGACACGCAGCAAAGGGCCGCAGGTCGGATTCGAACCCGGGCTGCTGCAAAGGCCTCAGCCTACATGGGGCGCACGCTCTTACTGGGTGCTATTTCAACAGATCCTATGATCCTATGATCATCTTTGTTTTGGGGTTATCTTTCTCTCAGCTGGGTTCAAACAGATATAACAGAAGGGAATACTTATAATAATATTATATATTAGTTATTCTTGCATACATACCGTTTTTATTATGTATTAGACTGTTTCATTTTAATGAATAAACCATGTTTGCCCACTCAACAGGTGTTTCACAAATGCTTTACATTTAAGATCCATTTGGTTTAAGAACCATAGTCAAATTACCTTATAAAACCAAGGTGGTAATGGCTGTCCTTTGTGGGCTCCTACAAAACCAACATCTGTATTCTCTCAGTTTTACAAAATGCTTGCAGACTGTCAATGTAATCCAATGTAGCATGCAGAGCAAAGAGTTAAGTACAATATAGAAAATATATTGTGGAAATGTGACCATATTCAACTCTGATCCTCATAGATGGCTTCATGTTTGTGGAGGATCTCCTGGCTCACCCACAGTTCCGCTCATACTCATTGGAAGATGTCAAAAGAGTCGTGGCCACAAATGACAAGCAGCGCTTTAAGCTTCTTCCCCACCAGGAGGATGGACGCCTGCAGATTCGAGCCAGTCAGGGCCATTCAGTACAGGTATGGGGAAATTTAATTTCATCAGCAAACCAGCATGCCAGGATGTATTATCCCCCTGGGTAGATGCTGTATTCAGTGTATATTCATTTTACACCAAAATTGCTTTTAGATAGAAACATCCAATCACAACATGGGAGTGTGTTTTGAGCTGTTGTGGGATCTCCCAGAGTTCATTTTCCATCTGAAGAAAGTAAATTCAATTTTAACAACTTCAATTTACTTTCTTCAGATAGAAAATGAACTCTGGGAGATCCCACAACAGCTCACACTCCCATGTTGTTCCACTGAGTACATAGAAATGTAATAAAAGAATTTAGACCTTCAAAATATAAATGTAAATCTTATTTTCAGATGACAGATGCTGTTAGTCCTCTGACAATCAGTCTAAAAGGAAAATAACATTTCAATCCTATAAAATCAGTGTTAGGTGAAGGTACAAAAAGATATTGGGGAATAGCACTAGCTCTGGTGCTAGAATGCATCTTCAACTTTGACTAGGTTTACTTAATTTGATTAGTTTCCCCTCGTTTGACATGTCAGCAGAACATGACGTGTATAAAACCCTCATTGGCTCTGATAGTATTTACATTTTATTACAAGATCTTAACTAGTTAAAGGTGCCCTGCCACACAAAACCGTTTTTACTTGTATTTTTTGAAATATGATAAGTCCATATGTGTTTGTGTTATGTCGTGAATGTGAAAATGAACTGCTACCTCCTCTGTCAGCTCTAGCCACTGAAAAGAAATAAGTGGAGAAATCAGGCCAATTACAAAAGCTGGTCAGTCTGACAGCATGTTGCCTGAGCTCATTACTATTCATGAGCTCGCCCAGTTGCGCTGGGTAAAGGATGCTGATAGCCAGGCTCTCATTGGCTAGCTGTTAGCCAATCAGAGTCAAGCAGCTTAGCTCGTTGAATATTAATGAACTGGCACAAATTGAGCTGAGTCTTCCTGCAGGCTTTCTATACCACGCTAGAATGGCTTGAAACAAGGTAACCAAGGCATTTTTTTCCACAAAACATGTTACAGAGTCCATGGTAGAACTTCAGACATTACCACAAAGTAATGAAATACGTGTGGCAGGGCACCTTTAAGCAACAAAATGATCTTTCCACTCAGATTTTCCTTATCAGGCAGGTTAGTTATTTTCTGTGTATTAGAACTTAATCTTGTCCTCATTTTGTGTTAAAGGACAATTCCGGCGTAAAATGAACCTAGGGGTTAATAACATATGTGTACCTAGTCGAACGTTCTCTGGGACATGTTTTCATGCTAATCGAATGCGTCTCTAGCTTTTAACAAGCTACCGCAAAACCGGTGGTTAGCCGCTAATGCTAGCTTTCGGGGCAGAGGCTAAATCACTATTTTCTACCACACTTAAATGGTAGCATAATGAGGGTCCCTACATGCAAACTGAAGCATTGAGAACTTTGTAAGTGTACAGACAGTTTATTAAAAAGATAGATTATAAAGACAGTAGCATTCGTGTTTACATTCGGCCGCCATCTTGGAAAACAGTCATGAGCAGTCGAACCATAAACGCCGTGCAACCAGTAACATAGCTCAAACACAGCGTTCGTGGTTCGACTGCTCATGAGTGTTTTCCAAGATGGCGGCCGAATGTAAACACGAACACTATTGTCTTTATAATCTATCTTTTAAGTGTGGAGCTAGTTTGAGCCTCGTTAGTGGTAGAAAATAGTGATTTACCCTCTGCCCCAAAAGCTAGCGTTAGCTACCGGTTTTGCGGTAGCTTGTTAAAAGCTAGAGACTAGCATGAAAACAGATCCCAGAGAACGTTTGACTAGGTACACACAACCGATGGCTTATTAACTCCTAGGTTCATTTTATGCCGGAATTGTCCTTTAATACTGCTTGCATCGCTGTGGCCAGGTAATGGATTTAGAGCTGAAACCGGTCATAGCTGGTTCTCCAGACTGCCCTGCTGAGGCCGTTCATGGCTCCTACCTCCACAACTGGAGCTCCATCCAGCAGCAGGGCCTGAGCCGCATGAGGAGGACACACATCCACCTGGCACCAGGCCTGCCAGGGGAGAAAGCCGTCATCAGCGGTAAACTGACAAGTGTGTGTGTGTGTGTGTGTGTGTGTGTGTGTGTGTGTGACAGAGAGAAGTCAACTGAACATTTGGACACATACGTTCTACAGTGTCATTCATTTCCCCACCAGGCATGAGGAAAGACTGTGATCTAGCCGTGTATATTGATGTCCCCAAAGCTTTCGCTGGTAAGCTCAGCCACTAGTGACTGCTACCCAATACACTTGATTCAGTCTATATATGTTTAGGCAAGAATCTCTCTTACTGTACATGTGTTTTATATGTCTTTCTGTACAGATGGTATTGAGTTCTTCTGGTCAGATAATGGCGTGTTGCTGACTGCAGGCGACGCAGAGGGAAAACTTCTCCCTAAATACTTCAGCCGAGCCTTAAGACTGAGACCCACAAGTAAGAAAAACTATTACATGGATTAATTCAATTAAGATTCTTTAAAAACTTGGATTGAGAGCCGTTTACTTCTCTGAAGTCACTTTTGTCTTGTGTTTCAGGGAGCATCCTACCACTGCAGTAGCACCAGAGGATACTGTTCTGTTAATGGTCATAGCAGGAATCATCTGACTGTGGTAGCAACCCATGGCTGGTTGATGTTTAGCCTAGTTCCCTTGGTAACACTTGTTTGGCAGGAGCATCCTAGTGAGGTGATTGTGGTTAACAATAGGAGAATCCTTTCAGAAATCATCCTAAATGAGACTAAATTGGTTTTCATTTCTGTGTCATTAAAAGGATCAGGATAGCTTTAGGGAAGCATACTTTACTCTTATATGACAATTAATTCAACTTATGCTGGCAAATGTCACTTTTTATTTACAAGTATAGAGGCTTTGTCTTCTCCATTGAAAGTGCTAAATAAACTATAGCACACATTGACTACCAAGATAATTTCACCACGCAGTTGTAAAATATATAACCCTGGTCACAAATAGACACACTGGCTGCTGGCAGCCGGGCCTAGACATATTGTATGTGTGGGGAGTCACTTGACTGAGTATGGGAAAGCAGAGGATACAGACACTGTGGTTTTGGTTAACGGACTTCTGTAACAGTTCCATGTAAGATGTGGACACACACACAGCATGTGAGGGGAGATAAACGGTTAGAAGCTTCCTATGTGAAAAAACAACAGAAATACCACAATATATGTCACGGACATAAGGAGTGAAGACAACAGAGAATTAAAAGGAAATTGCTGTATTTATTTTAATAAATGTTTGTTGTTATTCATAAGTTTACATGTGTTTTCTACTCATTGCTGTTGATTCTGTGGCTGCTGACAATAAGACTGCAGCTCTGGACAAAGCAAGGCTTTCTATCCTAATCAGTAGGAAGTATGGATACTGTGAGGTGAAACAGAAAAGTTGCCTCAGGCTGATGCAACTGTTGATTTTGCATTGCCATGAGTTTGAGTGTCAAGCCTGCTGATCCTGGACCAGATGTCCAGCAGTTTGGACCAGTAGCAGTCTATTCTGAAGTAAAGGGGAAGTCAGCATGAGGACCACCAGAGTCTTGAACTCTGTGTGTGTGTGTGTGTGTGTGTGTGTGTGTGTGTGTGTGTGTGTTTGTGTGTGTGTGTGTGTGTGTGTAATAACTTGGATGGACTGACAAGGCGGGTTGTAACACATTTACACATGAACAGAATATCTTATTTTGTCCACTTGTTGTAAAGTTCTGATGTTGTTGTGGTTGCCTGATTGCGCCATAAAATCAAATTCCACATGGTTTCCCCTCTTGAGACACACAGGAGATCTGATTTGGGATTTTTTTCTACGTTTGTGTGTTTTAGTCTTAGAGAGCTTCGTGGCCGCCGGTCAGCTTGTGGAAAAGCTCCTCATTGAGAGTGTCGGTCTTCGCACGACTGCGTGTCGACATGAAAATGTATCCTCCAATAAACTCATGAACGATTTTGCAGTCAGCAGTCACACAGGCAAAGGCAATGTTGATGTTGCCTTCAAACTCAATAGCCACCTGGAGGAGTCAGAAACACACAAAGTAAAAGAAATGCAGATACGAGATTCCTTAAAGATGAAAGCTGAATTTTGCCTGTGAAAAAATGTTGCACTAGTGAAATTACTGACAAAATACATTTATATTTGGGTAACTTTAAAACTTTAGCTCTGCACTGTAAGAACTGTAACTCTTTATGGGTAGTGTTAATGAGGTGCTTCACTTTTTGGACTCTATTTTGTGCATAGCTGGAGGTCATGCAAATTTTTTTTGGTTTCCCAAGTCTTACCTTACTTAAATTAGCCTGTTTTGACTTTGGGGTTAGTTAGTACGTAAGTTATGACAAATAGCTTTTAGATAATATTTGATATCCTATAATCAGTAGAAAAACTAATGGGAAACCTAAGTTAAAAAGAGCTAAAGAAACTTTTGTAAGGTCTCTTTGGATAATTCAGAACCACATATTCCTGGAAACAACATTTTGAGATCTTGCAGACTGCTCTCTCAGACAGAAGGTGGATTATTGTCACCTGTCGTATGTCCCAGTTGACATTCCATTGCTTCATGTTGTTGTAGCGCCAGGTCTTCACCACATCGCCCACGGCCAGGTCGATACGGATCAGACGGTTGGGGCCAATGCCCAGTACCTCGTCCTTACGACTGCCCTTAAACCTGTTGGGCAAAAACATCTTCAGCTTCTCTTCTCTAAAAAATATTGCTGAGACAAAAGTCAATCTTTAATCTTCCTTTGTGACACTGACTTGAATGCCTGCTGGATCACAGTCGGCTAGTACTTCTGTGTTTTTTCACCCTTACAATCATATTAACATTAACGTTTCCCAAAGCAGCTTTATGTCAGCAATTCATCTGCAGAATTGTGTGTAGGAGATAGTGACTTAGGCCTAGTGACTATCACAGCTACAATTTGTTGAGAGGAATTTAAAATCTTAATGTATGCCTGTGGAAGGTTTCAGAATTTTAGATTTTAGATGGCTTTATTTTCTTTGCCTTAAATGCAGTTTTACAGTCTTAAATTGTATATTTTCTTAAGGTACCACTGTTAGTGAGTGCTACTCTGTTGTCAAAAGACTCATGCCTTTAACCGGAATCTCTCTGTTGTGACAAAATGGTCCTACATTTATGCTAACTGGCATTCTATGAATTCTAAAAACTTCAAATTGAACTTTAAACTTAACCTGACAACGACATATGAGAGTCCAAAGTCGGGCAGGGCTTGCCAGATCTGCAGGAAGCGCATCACCGCATCTGTAAGTGAGAGCTGAGCCACGTTCTGGTATGCGTCCAGGATACGAGGGGTCAGCTGGAAGAGCAGGCACAGGGTAAACGGTCAGATGGAATTATATGTGCTGCCTTGTGCACAACGTTTCAGCTGGAGAACTATTCAGTTAGCTCAATTGTGCAAAATCACTGTACTACTGTCCAGAAAAATTATTACGTTCAATTAGTTGTTGATTTGGCCCGCTGCTTAATGTCATGTACTGTGTAGGATTAATAAATGAGAGATTGGTGTGATCCAATAGTTCTGTATTCTGCTGGCTGCCTACAATAACATGAGACCATCACATTCACTATTTTATTGTTTTTTGTGCCTGTTCCACCTCTCCTGTACCTGTTTGGCTTTGTACTTCTTATGGTAGCGTGGCGACACCAGACTGTGAGTATTTATGCTTTCATCGTTGGCAGGTGCGTTGCCTTGGGTACCGGAGCTGGTCTTTTGCATAGCCAGGAAGGAGCGGATGCTCTGGATCTCACTCTGGAAACTGCTGTCGGCCAGACTCTTGCCTTTGGAGGCCAGTCGACAACCAGCCATCCACTGAGCATACTGCTGCTCCTGCAGGGCGAGAGACAACCACACAGAGCAGAGAGAGTAAGAGAGATTGGTGAGGTTTTGGTTATAGGTGAATTAGTGAGACAAAGACCCCATTTCCTCCTGGTATTATAAATCTGTCCTGACCTGCCAGGTGGGAATACACGTATTTAGAGCTGTCCACTTGTGATTGGATCATTGAGGACGTAGTTTTAATACCAGTTGGAAACAGCCTCAAAGATATAGAGATATTGTGTGTGTGTGTGTGTGTGTGTATGTGTGTGTGTGTGTGTGTGTGTGTGTGTGTGTTCTTGTTTAACTATATTCATGGGGTCAAAAACCGGGAGTCCAGTATACTTGTGGGGTCCGGACAGCTTTGTGGGGCCAAAATGCTGGACCCCACAACTTTAAAGGGCTGTTTGAGGGTTAAGACTTGGTTTTAGGGTTAGGGTTAGAATTAGGCATTTAGTTGTGATGGTTAAGGTTAGGGTAAGGGGCTAGGGAATGCATTATGTCAATGACGGGTCCCCACAAAGATAGTGAAATGCACTATGTGTGTGTGTGTGTGTGTGTGTGTGTGTGTGTGTGTGTGTGTGTGTGTGTGTGTGTGTGTGTGTGTGTGTGTGTGTGTGTGTGTGTGTGGTCTCACGTTTTCACAGCGCAGATAGACCTCGTTCATGCCCTCAGGCGCTGGTATCAGGAGTCTGATTAGGAACTTCTGTGCTGCCACGTTAACGTCCGGAGCCACCTCACACCCTGTGTGCAGGATAAATATCAAACCCAATACTGACATTTGACATTTATGGGTTAGACAGAGCCCTGGAGTGGTTGATAGTACTGATCTAGGATTATCAGTGACCCCATTAACTTCTCACAGACAGGAAAGGGAGGAAAACAGACTTGAGAGCAGCACTCTCACTTTTTACCATATATGGAAAGCTCTGTGTTTGTGTGTGTTGATGTTTCCTTGTAAGCATGACATTAAACTGTAGCATGTGGTCATTTCTAAGTGATGTTACACAGGTGAATAATAAAACAGGTTGCTAAACTATGACTGCTACTTCATCAGCCACTAATTCTTACATCCTTTTTTTTTTTAAACGCTTTAAAAAACGTGTTTTTTCTTTTTTGAAACAACATACAAAACATACACTTTACAACATGAACATATCCCCTACAATAATATAAAAAGTACCTTTGAGGTTAATCTGTTGAATGGGCTCTCCGATGCTCTCCTCTTTGCTCTTGAAATAAGAGATGGAGGTATCCTGGAACTTGAACCAGTACTGCTTATATCCCTTCAGAGTCATTCGCTTTGGCCTGAAACATACAATCACATTGCTCATGTCGTCTACTCACATTAGTTAGAAAATGAAAAAAATACAATAATATGTTTTAGTTTTTTTAGGAATCTGGTGCTCTGTTTTAACTCAGTGCATCACATCTAAGACAGAAGAGGCAAACACCTGTTATATAGGCTACGCCGATGCCGATGGGTGTTTGGAAAATGAATCTCACCTGAATATCTTTAGATAGTCGTTGATTTCCGGTGCAGTCATGTTTTCCTGGATGAAAGACAAATATGATTTTTAGTGGATAAAAGAATACTCTTCTCTTGCCTTCTTAGTATTGTTTTGTGGATTAATTTCAACTCCTGCATGTTTTGACACGTTTCAAAAAGTGTTGATTGTAGAAGAGTTACCGTCCTAAAACAAGTTATAATCTGTCAAAATCATTACATCAATAACTTAAATTATTATACTGAAATAATGAGATCTTGAAGCCGCCTACACATGATAGGCGGCAAAACCGCTTTGCGCTGGCCGTTCCATTGATTTCCTATGAAGAGATCGGTGCCGCCCAACTATGTGCTCGGATTTGCTGCTTTGCGCTGCGCTCATAGTTCAAATGATTTCAACTTTGACCTTTTGCTCTGTGCCCTGCTCTACCTAGCGGTGCGCAGAGAGCAAATCGCTTATCATGTGTAGGGTGGCTTGAAAGATGCAATTGCAGTTGAGGTTTTAACAAGAATTTTTTTTTTTTTAATCAGTGTCTGCTCCTTCTGTCAAGAATAAGGTGAAGTTGTGACAGAGTACATCAAATATGTCTGACCAGCATCTCGGACGCGGAGCTGCTCTCTCCCTCCATCTTGACCTCAAGGGACTGCAGGGCAGACTCCAGGTCGTCCATGGCTGCACTGGAGCTCAGCATCTGGGGCTCCGACTGAGACACCTTACTTATGTGATACTACAAGAGTTTGAGTGTAAGAGAGGAGGGTGACAAACTTTTAAGCATGTAACTGGATAAAACAACTCAAATTGTGTGTGTGATTGCTAGTTGTATCATCTGGATACTCAAAAGCAAATTGAGCAAATTAAGACTAAAAGGAAGATTAGCTTGAACTCTATTTCCAAAGCGACTTAGTGGGACACTTATTTCATCTGGTTTTCTAATATTTGTATAGTATACTGTATAAATATCATACAGCTGATTTGATATTTTGCCTTACAGGTCTCATCAAACTCCAAAATCCAGTTTTCATGTTGATGTCAAACACAGTATTGTGGCTCAAGTTGTAAGTGTTCCTGTATTCATTAATCAAATAATGTGGTTCAGATTAAGCAGCATTTAGTGACTACAATTAAAAACATACTTTGAATGTTTTTTGGTTTGTCAACAACTATTTTTAATGCAGGTGAGTTAGACATGCAGAGTTTCCAACCCAGAAATGCATTTATTGGACTCATAAAACATAAAAAGTGTATTAAAAGAAACATTGTTATATTTAACATGTCAAACTAAATTTAAAATGATTAAAAGTCATTTATATTTCACAATAGTTTCATATACAGTAAATATGGGAACATTTTAATTCCTGTAATTTAAAGAGTTTCATAAGGGAAATGCCCACTTCCTATACTGTATTTTTAACATTTAGCATTTTTTTTTATGTTTCCCAGCTGACAGACATATTTCCAGTTAAGCAGCAGTGTTTTCTACCTGTAGAGCTCCAAACAGCATCATCTCCTCCTCGGTGCAGTCAATGTCCTCCAGCAGGATCGCCCATCGCGCCTGCTCATACAGCTGGGTCAGACGCACAACATCATACTGCACGGCCAGAAAAAAAAGGGTCAAATCAAGAAAAGAATGCAATGCCAAACACACACACAAACACACACACACACACACACACACACACACACACACACACACACACTCACAGACACACACCTTGGGTTCCATATCATAGAAAGCAAAGTATTTGAAGCGCAGCCAGAGTCTGCTATTTTCTTGGATGCCCTGCTGCAGGAGACATCGGGATGAGTCCAACCACCTGAGAGGGAAAGAGAAAAAGTATATATATATATATATACACACACACATTTATGAGTTTATATGTAACATACATGAATATATGTATACTTTCAAATGTTTTATTGGGTTTTCAAAAAGAGAACTGACATAATAAGTCAATTGTCCTGATGAAAATGGGAGGGTGCTCACTGTAGCTTCAAGCCTGAAACCATTAGCCGTTAGCTAAATCTTTTTCTAAATCTTTCCTGAGGATGAGTTTAATTAGCTAAATGCCACACGCCTGGCATAATTTATTTAACTGGTGATTTACTGTAACTAATAAACATACATAACAGACTCTGTGGCGCAACGGTAGTGTGTCTGACTCCAGATCAGAAGGTTGCGTGTTCAAATCACGTCAGTGTCAATATTTCTGTTGTCCCATAACAACATGAGACATGTACATTTCTAGGATATAGACAGACATTCAGCATGTGGCTCACGCTTATGTGTCGGGTATTCCTACTCCACGGTGCTGGTCTGGCATTGCAACATCAATATCTCTAGCTCTGTTCTATAGATGATGGTCACATTGGTCAGACAGGATAGGGTTGTGTTTTTTATCAAAGGCTGGAGATTTTCACAACTCAAGAACTGAAATTGGCCTCTGAATTACAGGACAATGAAATGACTGGACTAGCAATTAAACTGAAACAATAACTATCTATTTGAAAATGAAATAACTGATTTTTTCACCTCAAGAACTTGAATGTACTGGCCCCTACAATCTTCTCATCAGTTTGGTGACATTGATTTTCAGACTCTGTGGCGCAACGGTAGCGCGTCTGACTCCAGATCAGAAGGTTGCGTGTTCAAGTCACGTCAGGGTCAACTCCATTGTATGTTTTGAACAGATGTGTTTATATTGCTTATTGAGAATTTGACCAAGGATGAGGAATACAGTATATACATAAGACAATGGTCCAGTTTCAATTTCTAGTGCAAGGAAGGAAAACAAGTATCAATTCATCCCCTTTCACTGGTGTTTGGTTCGTTGGCACTGTAATGCAGATGCTGTGGCGCAACATAAGAAGGAAAGAAGCAAAGTAAGAGGAATAGAAAAAAAGATGCTTGGAGGTAAAGAAGGAGATTTTGATCTTTACTCTGTGGGTGACCACAGGAGAACCTATGTTTTTCAAATATCCACAGACTGTTGTTGGTCTTGACATAAATGAAGAGTTTACCATACCGATATGTGTGAAGGCGTACCTGCCGTGGATGTGGGCCTTGTCTACCACGCTGGCTGCGCGGTACTGCTTGGCTATGACCTCGGGGGCGGGCGGAGGCTGGGTGACTGACAGCATCTTGTAGATGGCCTCCATCTGAGGTGAGTCCGCAAAGTGAGCCGGCATGCCATTATACAGACAGGGTCGGGATGCTGCAAAGGAAGTGTATGGAGGGTTACAGTGAGGTCACTTTGTTGCTGTCGGGAAAAGAGTCTGACCTCTATAATATAATGGCTCACTTTCCGCTTCAAAATGAACAACAGCTGCTTAAGAAAATTGCTGTTGTGTGAGATTTTTGACAAATAAACTGGTAAACTTTTTGCCAGTAAATAAAAAATTTCATCTAGGACCAAGGATTTCCATCAAGGATTGGAAGTCTTCTACTCTCAAAGTCTTAAAGGTGCTCTATGCGATGTTGGGTGACGTTACTTCTTGTTGACGTTCAAAGTATTGTCAAACAAAATGAAGCTCCCTCCTCCTCATCCCATCCCCTCCCCCTCCCTTCCGCACACTAACCCCCCCAGAGCCATATATTAGAGAGAGTTTGGCCAACTCAAATCATGGGCGCCATACTGGATACCATCGTCAGATGACTTTACAGTGTAACCCTATGGAACGAATATGCTATCTTGAAATAAATCGCTTATTTTCACCATAAACAGGCATATACATGTTATTATCAATGTTTGTCAATATGTAAAAGGCCCTTACTGAAATATTCCAGTGTATATTTACCTTCTATATCGCAAATGGGCCCCATTGTAGTGAGTGACCACGTCAGGGGAGCAAGACAGGCCAAATACAGAAGGATATTCAGTAACTTACTTGTCATGGTTGTGTATGTTTCAGTTTCCTGTTTTATTTTGGTAGTCTGTTTTCTCCCTTGGCATGTCTTGTTGTACTTCCTGCCTTGTGTTTTCCTGCCTTTGTGATTGTCTGCCCCACCCTGATGTGTTTCACCTGTTCTTGATTCCTTGTGTCACCTGTTCCGTATTTTTCACCTTGTTACCTTTTGTATTTAGTCTCTGTGTTGCCCTTGTCTGGTGTCAGATCATTGTTTCTGTTTTGTATTGTTTTGAGTGTTTGTGTCTGGAGTCTACCCCATTGTCTCTGTGTTCCAGTTTTTCGGTATTCCTGTTCTTTTGGCTTCCTCCACATTTTTTATTATTATTTTTGCCTGCTGTCTAGAGGACTCCTTTGGTTGTATATCTTTTGATTGTTATTAAATCCTCAAGCTCACCACTGCCTGGCTGTCTCGGCATTTGGGTCCTGCAATTCTCTGAATCATGACATTACTTGTGCTACAAACACACGATTTCTGTACTTCCAAAAACGTCATGACTAGCAATTGAACTCTTAACAAAGTTACTCACAGTCTTTTGACAAAATACACGATAAGACAATGATAACTGAGCAGTAACCGAGGCAAAGTTATGTATTAACAATATTTTGTGATCTAAATCAACATAAATGACATGCCTGCGTGGTCACAGTATATTACATCTGAGTTACAGATGACAATTGAAGTCAGACTAGCTTAAATTCAAGTCACGACTATGGCAAGATCACAAGCATTTATAAGCATTTAGGTACATGGAGTGCTAGCGAAAAAACTAATGCTAGCATAAGGCATGGCTAACTTCAAACTTCATTCATTTCTAAAGCAGTGTTAGAACTTTTTTGACAGCATGGTACACATTAACGATGGTATTACTATATTTGTCCTATGTAATTTGTTATAAGTTGAAGAGAGAAATTGACATTTACCTCACACAAAAATGAGTAGTCACGGCAGCCAAACATGCAACAGTTGGGCATTTTTTCAGTGATTTATGTCATTTTTAAAATAATTTATTGAATTTTTCCACTATTCCCTGCAATATGTCAATGGGAATCAGATGAATGTTGGTATCCAACATGGAATCCACGAAACACGTGACCACCTCGGAACCAATCGCATAACGGGATAGCTCAGAACATTCAATTCCCTAGTTGGCCAAACTCTCTCTAATATACGGCTCTGAACACCCAAACCCCCACCCCGAAATCCATCTTGTCGGTTACTGGCTGGAACGCTGGAACTCTGTTTGTTATGTTTGGTGGTGCAGGTTGGCCAGTTTGTTTTTGTTTCCATTTGTGGAGCCTGGGCTGTCTTCAGAGACCGCGTTTTCTTACAGTGTGTTCAGGGGACAGGCAGCGGATAGTGAGGAGATGTTTGCTGTATGGGACTAAAAAAGTTGCCTAAAAAACGCGTGACATCGCTTAGAGCACCTTTAAGCCACTGGTTATAAAACATGTCGGTCTGAAGTGTGGATGAAGTGTGATGAGTGTACCCGAGGAGAGGGGCACCCCGGTCAGGTCGTAGATCTCCTCAGCCGAGTTTTTATCTTTCTTCTTCTTTTTCTCCTCTACGGGCTGAAGGAGCGAGAGCTCCTCGGGGTGACGGATATCTGCGTAGGTTACAGAGAGGAAATGATGCAAAAGTAATGAGCTTTATTTAACAAACTGACTATGTCTCAGCTATAACACTGACAGAAATAAATGTGTAGAGGGGGATAGCTGAGCTGAGACACAGGACAACCGACAACAGCACAGCATGCATTTGAAAGTGGTTTTAAGTGAACGTGTGGACCTTTTATAACTGTGCATCAGACAGTGTGGTGCAATGGTAGAATGTCTAATTCCAGATCACGTTAGTATATTTAACTCTGGATGAGTAGAACTCAGGTTGAAGTTGGTGGAGGAGAATTATGCTGAATATACATGAGGTCACCAAACTTCAATTTCACTGACGAACAGAAAAAATTTATTCACTATATTTTTGTATCAATTTACCCACTCGCACGAGTGTTTGGTTTGGCTGATCAGTTGACTTGCTGTCAGTGTAGTGTAGACACTGTGGCGCAACTTTTCATCACATGCTGGAGAGTTTCTCAACTCAAGAACTGAAAAATGGCCTCTGAATTACAAGACAATAAAATGACTGGACGATAAATCAAACTGACAGAAATCACTTTAAATAATAAAGTTTTTTCACCTCAAGACCTCGAAAGTGGCCATTAAACTGAAAACTAGAAATATTTGTTTAAATCAATTTACACAAATTATGTTACACTTTTATTTACATTGCGAGATTGCGCAAGGCCTGGACAGGCATTGTTTAATTAACTCAATTCATTAAATCAGCAAATTTACATTTACATTATGGGGAACACTAATTTAATGTATTTTTTATGTGGCAGCCTTTAGGCTATGCCCAAGACAAATTTCCTTAGGGAGAAATAAAGTAGCCTAATGTTGAATATTAAATAAATGAAGGAAACGAAAGAAGGCAGGAAGAAAGAAAGAACGAAAAAAGGAGACTCACTCAGCATTCTGCAAATGCCCATCACCGTCTGGAAGACGGAGCTGGAGAAGCAGGCTCGGAGCCTCAGGGTAATACCGTTGGGCAGACCCAGCCTTAGGGGCTTGTGTTGGGGCATGAAGACCAGCCGGGCGTCGGCGTGGATGCCATATTTGTCCAGAGTCCAGGCTGTTCGCAGCAGCCACCGCTGCTTCTGCTCCCACCACAGCGCATGGTCCGACCAATCACGCTTTATCTCTGCAGAGGACGGACACAAAACAAAACAGACGTTGATGCAAACTACCATACTGTCTAGGCAAACTACACAGTTAGCCTATACCATCCTTTAGTTTCAAGCTCTGATGTGTGAAGTGAAATATTCTAAATTTATATTGTACTATTTCAAAGTACAGACATGTTTTGAAGCCAAGAACGCGAAAGTGGCTTCCCAACCGCCGGACATGTAAAAAGAAATGATTCTACAACCAGAACTGTCATCAATATACCTCTCCCACTCATTATGACATAGTCACCAGTTTGCCATACTGACTTCGAGACTCTGTGGCGCAACGGTAGCGCGTCTGACTCCAGATCAGAAGGTTGCGTGTTCAAATCACGTCAGGGTCAATCTTTTTTTTTTTTTTCCGATGAGCAGCCTTCTTACATCTTTGTCTGTTAATTATAGCTAGTTTTTAAACCAAACCGTATGTTGGAATCATTACAATGTCACTTTACGCTGTTCGCGCTCTCGCGAGGTGCATGCAGATATCGGCGGGCAGGCACAACTCGGCCCGTTAAGCTGCTGGTCAGTGAGATACCTCCAAACTGTAGTCTGACTGCCTGTTAAACCAGTCTTATTTTCTATTTCTACACTTGTTAAATACAGAATATGTGGGGAGTTTTGGAAGGCACCTCCAGGTTATATGATTTTATTTGATCAATTCAACACCAGTACATCATTGTACTGAAAAATGCGATCACTATACCCCCTTCAGCGACAATGTTTTCGTTACTTTAATTGTCGTTTCTACTCCGTTTAGGGCTGTGTCTTGTATCAAATTATGGAGATTTTCACACCGCAGGAAATGGAAATATTTATAATCCAATGAAATTATTTGATTATTACAACTGGCAAAATACTATAAAAAAATGGTGAGATATATAAGTAAATAAACATTTTCAATATCTGTTAGATGTATTGTTAAGTAGTTTTTGCTTTTCTAAATCCTTAAACCATGAACAATTCCAAACCCTATATTGTGGAAAGACTAACTGGATAAGACACGCAAACATTTAATTTAGAAAAGGAAGCATTATCAGGTACATTTCATGATCAAAATGTAGGCCCTAGTTTAATAACCGAGTGTATAACCTGATCTATCTATAACCAGACAGACAGACAGACAGACAAACAAAGACCCACGTGTCTTTTCCACCAGCTTCAGGATGACCCCGCCGACGTGAAGGCCAGAGTCCACGCTGAGGGAGACAGGTGGCGCTTCAGACCCCAGGTCCTCCACTGCGACTGACAGGTCCCACGCCGCCATACGAGGTCTGGCATTGCAGAGTAGACAGAAATGAGAAAAAAGAAAGAAAGACAAACATGGGAGACAGTAAAAGAATAAAAGAAATGATAGTTTTAGTAACATTGTAAAACTTATAACCACTTGTTATGAAAAGCTGCTCAACAAATGCTCTTTAGATTATCTATTATACAGTATGATACAATTTTAATAAGATTATATAACATGTGATTTTTTTGTGTTTTTGTTTAGTGCAAATATGTGACAGCACATACAAAGCAATAGAAGATGAACAATAATTATAATTATTCAGCAACTCTTACCCTTATTTTATTAAACTGCCAACATTTGTTCACATCTGACATGAACATTTTTCAGATGTATGATATACCTAATAATGAAGTGTTTTAGCCATTATTATTTCAGGGACCTATACATGTCACAAGTTAAGAGATGATGCACTTTGATACATGAATACAAATGCCTGAAGAAAACATTAAAAAACTCTCTAAAACAAACAGACCTCACATT
Organism: Sander vitreus; assembly: GCF_031162955.1. Classification (NCBI taxonomy): domain Eukaryota; kingdom Metazoa; phylum Chordata; class Actinopteri; order Perciformes; family Percidae; genus Sander; species Sander vitreus. The sequence continues at coordinate 15,064,978 of NC_135864.1, forward strand.
TCAGGGCTATAATATGGAAGCCAATTTCAGTTGTACTAGATATCAATGTTCTCTGCATTTTTTCACATCAGTGCAAATGCTGTAACTGTAATAAACTTTCAAAATGTGTGACATACAGTTGAAACCAGATATTTACATAAACTTTTATTTCTTTACTGTCATACATTAAATCAGAGTAAACTTTTTCTGTTTTAGATCAATACATTTTAACATATTTTTTGCATTTGTTAAATGTCAGAATCGAGCGAGGAAGAATTTTTATGTATTTTTTTTTATCACTTTCATCAAAGTCAGAAGTATACATACACTTCCTTAGTATTTGGTAGAATTGCCCCGAAACTGTTTCACTTGGGCCAAATGTTTTGGGTATCCTTCCACAAGCTTTCTACAATAGTTTGCTGGAATTTTGGCCCACTCCTCTTGACAAAACTGGTGTAACTGGGTCAGGTTTGTAGGCCTTCTTGCTCACACTCGCCTTTTCAGTGCCGCCCACAAATGTTCTATGGGACTGATATCAGGGCTTTGGGATGGCCACTCCAATACCTTAACTTTGTTGTCCTTAAGCCACTTTGTAATTAATTTGGAGGTATGCTTGGGGGTCATTGTCCATTTGGAAGACCCATTTGCGCCCAAGCTTTAACTTCCTGGCTGATGTCTTCAGATGTTGCTTCAATATATCCACAAAATGTTCTTTTCTCATGATGCCATCTATTTTGTGAAGTGCACCGGTCCCTTCTGCAGCAAAGCAGCCCCACAACATTATACTACCACCCCCATACTTCACACTTGGGATGGTGTTCTGAGGCTTCAGAGCTTCGCCCTTTTTCCTCCAAATATACCGTTTATCATTAGGGCCGAACAGTTACATTTTTGTTTCGTCAGACCACAGGACATGTAGTCTGGTTTTTTATGGTGGTTTTGAAGTAATGGCTTTCTTCTCCCAGAGTAACCTTTTAGCTCATGGTGGTACAGGACTCGTTTTACTGTGGATAATAACACTGTCTTACCTGTTTCAGCTAGCATCTTCACAAGGTCTTTTGCTATTGTCCTAGGATTGATTCGCACATTTCGCACCAAAAAACGTTCCTCTCTGGGACTCAGAATCCATCTCCTTCCTGAGCGGTATGATGGTTGTACATTCCCATGTTTTTTATACTTGCGTATTATTGTCTGAACAGATGAACGTGGGACCTTCAGGCATCAAATGTGTTATTTTTACACAAAGATGTGTTTACTTGTGTTTTGATGGATTAATGTGGAATTACAAATTTATGATTAAAAACATTTTGTGTAGACAATTTACATTTGTGCAATCAAGAAAGAAACATGCATTTGTTCATGTAAGTTTATTACAGATTACATTTTAGACTTTCACATTAAACAAATCATGTAATTAAATCTGTTTCTGTAATCGGTAATACATTACACTTAAACCAATCATCTATTTGAATTACTAAATTCATATGTGAAGACAATTTTTGTTTTAGGGACTCTCATCCATATCACAAAATAGCTTGTGCCTCACTGTCTACCTCTGTTTTGTGAATACTTTGGATTGTTAAAATGTCCACAACCATAAAAACAATGCACTTATTTACCATGTCTATTCTGATATAACCATGTTGAGACAGAATACATGGCATTGAAAAACATAAAAACAGGTAATAGGCAGCATTTGTCATCTTAGTGCTTTCAACATTAAACAATTGGAAAGTTGCCTCCAAAGGGCAAAACATATTTCGAGTGTAGTAAACATAACATCCAAGCTATACAATTTTGTACCTTGGGTTCAAATACAGCTCACTGGTGTCAAAGCTTGTCATAATATCTAAAGACCGAAAATCTGAAGTTTCAGCCAGTGTAATCAGTTCATATTCTTTTGTTCTTTGGACTGCATAGGCATAAAAATGGTCATCAAAGTACTTGACTTTTAGGATTCTCACAAACATGAGAATCGACTCATTTACTGCCTGGGGCAAGATATGAATGACTTCACCGAACTGTCGTATTTAAGTTTATGCCCTGGTTGCTCAACAGTTATTTGATAAATTGCTATTAAAACACATTCAGAGAGGATTTATCATATCAACTTATCATTTTGGTGCTAGTGATTTTACTTTTCCTAAAACCTTTGGGGGGGACAGTTAGGTGTGCATGTCACCCTTTGCAGGTACTGTGGAATTACATGGTTTCTTTTTGTTTTATATTTGCTGCACAGAAGCCATACAATCCTTTTGTGAGTTCATCCCATTTGAGAGGAGAGGGACTAAATAAGCCATTCACCAAGGAAGGAAGCAACCTACCAGACTCAGCACGTCCAAAAACCGTGGGTACTTCGGCAAAAGTGGGGGAGTCCTTAGTAATCCAGGACCTGTGACAGGTGTATGTTTTCTCCATGCCTGACTTGATCGCTGAAAGGTTGAGGCGAGGGCCGCAACCGTTTAATCAAGGTGGCCCACTCGTATTCTGGAGCCTTATGGTAAAATTAATATCATTTAAAAAATCAATTCTAAAACAAACTGGGAACCAGTATAATGATGCCAAAATCAAAGGAATGTGAGTGCAGCATTTGGTTTGTTAGAAGCTTGGCAGCAGAGTTTTATTCTAAATTAGATTGAAGAAGAGTGCGGAATGTACATTATAAAAATACTAGTACTTAAAAACTATTACAAAAATTACTACTTACAAATCCTTCCCCTTGTCCTTCTACTCTGACACTCAGGGATGGGAAGGGGGTGATGATGCTTTTCGCTACAGCCAACTTCTCAGAGGGTAACTGGAAAATAGGACAAAAACATTGCCACTTCCTCATTCAGTGACACAGGTATACTGTTGTTTTTGTTTCAGTGCAAAATATTTTTAAAGTTAGATATTCATGCCAAAGTGTGGTATGGTGCAATAATAATAATCACATTTTTAGAGCGTGTTGGAACCCACATAATAAGTTAAATATTAAATTAATATATATTCATTAATTCATTAATATATATTAATATATAAATTAAATATGATCAGATTGACTTGATATGTCAATAAAATAGCTAACAGTTAAGTTACATAGAAAAACCATTCTAACTTAACAAGAATGGTCGCATTGGCTCTCTAGCTAATGTTAGCTAGGTAAACTTAGCATTACCTTCTGCCTAACCAACTGTATGGTCCTTACTCCAAAATCCTCATATCATATAATCATATTCCATATTTCATAACGTTGACATATTTTTCATTACATGAAAAATTACATTAAGATCAACTAGTAATGGATACCTACCGAAGTGTCTGACAGCATACCAGGGGATGCAGCCTCCATCGTTGTCTCCTTTATCTTTGTCTCTGTGGCGCGAAGAAAGTTTTTTCCTGTTCCCGCTGCACTAATACGTCGTGTTGCTGGGCAGGATTAGATTCATTTTGTGGCTTTGTCACTATCTGTACTTTAATTGTTGTGTATTTTCATTTATTTCATTTTCTACTTTTAGGATTTTATTGGCTAGTTTATGTCTAAATTACACTCTTAAAAATGCTGGGTTATTTTAGTTACTCATATGCTGGGTTAAGCCTGGAATGTATACATTTACCCATTTAATTAATTTAATTGGGTTGGTTAAACATATTATAACCCATTGCATTGGGTTGATGACGTTGAACAAAAGGCTTCAGTTTCTCAACACTGCTGCTGATCCGCCATATTTTGGATAACATTGTTTTGACACACACACACACACACACACACACACACACACACACACACACACACACACACACACAAACACAATAAGTTATCTGTTTTCTTTTTTATTCAGATATATCTGAGTCATCGTATGCTACATTGGCTAGCTAGCTAGCTAGGTTAATGCCATGACAAATATTAGCACGCTAAAACGTAGCTAATGTTGATTTAGCTTGGTTTAAGGAGCGGTTTATGAATAAAACGTTACTAACCGACTAATCCACCGACCCGTTAGTAACGTACGGACATTGCCAATGGTAAATTAGTTTTGAATATTTTAATTTAGAAGTGTAAAAATGGGTGGCAAAACATTTTTTCACCGGCAACTGTAACCGCTCTCAGCCTTACGTTACGTTACAAATGACCATGACTGTATTAAATGACGAACGTCGCCATCTTGCTTGCTGAATTATGAACATGCAGAAAAAGAAGGGCAATTTGTATTCAGTTATCATGTAGCCTATTTTGAATGCTCACACTTGCATGTGTTTTAATTGTTTGTGTAACGTTATTAAATGTTATGTATTAAGTACTTCATGTAGTTCCTTTTTAAATAAAAAATGCAAATTGTAATGCTGACAAAGACAGGCGGACACATCGCTGGTTCCTGCCAATAGGTTAATTTTAGTTAGTGGAACAACATGGCAAATAAGTCTTGCTTCAGTCTAATCATTAAGGACCAACATGCTAAATTTGACCTGCGTGAACTATTGTCACAGAGTACTTTGCCTCCATGCAGCAGCATTCCACTACTGCGATATAGAAATTTGTGTGTGTGTGTGTGTGTGTGATAACTATTCTTGATTATTCATTTATGATAAGTTATTAGCTGTCAAATGTTGTTGTTGGCGTAATGAGAATGAAAGTGAGATTATTGAAAGTGAAATATGGCAGCCTTGTAATGTTTTTTATTATTATTTTCCTGTAGATGGATGATTATGTTCAAAATAAACTGGTAGAATGGGACCTGGGTGATTTACTCTCTACATTTGAAGGTAGGCACATTTTATAAAAGCTTTGAAGTTTTTAATGGAAGACATATGTACTATGAATAAGGATGGCAAAATACCACTTTCATGTCCAATACTGATATTGTAAATTTGAGTATCTGCCGATAATATTTTCTGATACCACTGCCCCAAAATGTAACAATGTATCCTGTATGCTTGGTTTTGATGCAGCACTTAACAATCCTGCTGGAAATAAACAAACATGCTGTTAGAAATAACTGTCTTTATGATCGCTGATATTTTAGTAATAAGATATTTTAGTATAATACTGGTCCGATCAACGAAACATGTCTCTGGACGGCTTAGTATTTGACCAGTTTCCATGCAGAAAAAAAGAACCTCGGTTAAATTTTCTCTGGACTTACACTTTAATCAATGATCAGGTGCTGCAAATGTAATTAAGTTAGATTTAGTTCAATTAAGTTTCACTGATGTCACAAAGAGATTTCGCCCATAGGGACATACATATTTGTTTTTATTCAATATCTCAAAAAGTATAAATCAAATGAGAAGACAGGCCCAAAATTTGCACAAGGACCAATGCATCAAAATTTGAGCGGCGGTTCTACGTCAAGCAGTTCAAATTAGGGCCTGGAATAATAATAATAATAATAAAAAGAAGAAGCAAGAAGAGAACAATATAATGCATTGCTTTGCATGCACTATACTAAATTACGATGTCATCTTACTTGTGTTTGCAGCTGAGAAGATTGACTGTCTGGCCACACTGATTCCCTTCATTGGGCCTCGCCTTAAAGCGTAACTCTCGCCAAAATGCAACCTAGGGTCTTTTTGTGAATGTACTCGAATCAAACTTTCGTTTAAAAGCATATTTAGGACGGAATCGCCACTTTTAAGATTTACCGTATTTCCATTTTTCGGTCAAATGACCTTTTGAATAGGAGTGCTAGGGGCACTTTTATGCTAGTCTCAAAATAGCTATTTTTAAAACACTAAGAAGGCTCGACACAACATGAAACTTTGCTTGAAGTATCACCTTAATGAAAGCATTGACAACATTGTTTGTGTACCCAGAGTTTACTAAAAAAGGTTTTGAGCAACTGAGTTGCTGAGTTGTTTACGCTATCCGCCATTTTCCCAGTCAAAAATAGGCGATCTCCGAATGTGAATGAACGGATTCCATAGGAGGAAATGTCATTCTAATATGAGGCTCCTTTTTCCACTACAAGGTCAATATTGTGTTTCACTAACGACAAAACATATCCATAAATTATCCGTGCATTTATATGGAACTAAGCTTTTGGAGCTTTCCATCTTTACTCTCTTCCCTCGACTATTTTTGACTGGCTCGATAGATGGCGACCGGAAGAACAACAGCTACAGTGAGTTGCTCAAAACGTTTCTTTTTAGTAAACTCTGTGTACGCAAACAATGTTGTCAATGCTTTCCTAAAGGTGTAGAGACCCTGGTCATACTTTGAGCAAAGTTTCATGTTGTGTCGAGCCTTCTTAGTGTTTTAAAAATAGCTATTTTGAGGCTAGCATAAAAGTGCCCCTAGCACTCCCATTCAAAAGGTCATTTGACCGAAAAACGAAAATACAGTAAATCTTAAAAGTGGCGATTCTGTCCTAAATATGCTTTTAAACGAAAGTTTGACTCGGGTACATTCACAAAAAGACCCTAGGTTGCATTTTGGCGAGAGTTACGCTTTAAGTTTGCGTCTCATCTGAAAAAGTTGCAGGAGGTACGACTGACAGCGACCTAGACAATATATACGTGTTTTAAATGTAAGATGTTGGGTTTTATTGAAATTGCGATGCTGATTAAATGTCTTTTCAACCTCAACCAAAATGATAATTCGGATGGAAAATCAACATTGTTTCAATTATGTCTTGCTATCTGGGGAGGATGCACATATAATTTGGTGACCTTTGACCTCTGGAAGTTTTAATCACAGCTATATTTTTTAAATATTTAATTTCAACAGCTGTCCCTAATGTCTTGGGAGGTGATTGTATGTAGCCTTTATTATACTATACTGTATTTTCCTGCACAGGATTTCAACATCATGTGTCCTGAGTCAACAGACAAGCTGGAGCCACTGAACAGAGAAAATCCTCTCTATCGCCCCAAAAGAGAAGACGGGTGACCTTCTGAACGATCTTGAAGATCTCTCAGCAGGTATTTAAGTTTAATATTCAAATTACAGTTCCCTACGGGTCATGAAATTTCTGGAATGTCATGACATTTAAGAGGGCATGGAAAGTCAAGGAATTTTAGCATTACATTATTTATATTATTTAGCATTAGCGATACATTTTCCTTTTATTTCGCGCTTAAAATTGGTTGGTTGATGTGACCGAGCCCAACCCCGAACATCCACACGTTTGTTTTCTTAAAAAAGAAAAGAAAAAGTGTTTAAATTTTGTTTTTTTTAAATGTTTAAAAAGAAAAAAATCACATACACACGTTTGTTTTCTTAAAAAAAGAATCATCCCATCATTTACAGATGATGCAAGCACAGTTTGCGGCTGCACATTCCCGTGCCTGTTAGATCATCGTTAGCCTACAGATGATGTGGTAGCAGTATATGCACACACACAAAAGTATTGTTTTTTTCTCATGTACCCACACACACACTTGTTTGTTTTTACTAGGTGAATGTCTTTCATTTTACTCCTTCATTGTTAATTCTTTTACATGTATGGTGTTTTTAATAAATGAATTGTGTTGAAATCATATGGCTGTCTGTTTTCATAAATTGAAAACGTGAAATGTCCTTTTAGCTTTTAAATATATAACATTGGTAATGGTTATTGGTTATGAAAGGTAAATGGTTATAAAAAAAGCATTTCACTGCATGTATACATTTTATATTTGAAAAGGTAAAGAATGTACAAATACAGACAATGACCTTTTAACTGAGTGAGTCATGCACTCAGTAATCCAGAATTTGTTTTTCCAACCCACTTTTTAGTAGATTTTACTCAGCTTTGTAGTTAATTTTAACCCATCTGTAGGTCAAACTCATAACCCACCGGTTGGGTCAACTCATAACCCAACAGTTGGGTCAACCCAACATTAACCATGCGTTGGGTTGATGTAACCCAACGTTTCTGACTCAGCGTTGGTTTATCAAATGGGTTATTTTTAACCCAGCATTTTAAAGTGTGTATAACTATGTTTTGTGTGGTTATGGGTTATCAATGCCCATAATTTGTATAGGTCTAGTTTATGCAGTCTATGCTAATACCATACTCACAATGGAGAAATATCGATTAATTAGGCTACATTAGGATACACCTCTTTTCAAATTTTGTAAACTATGCATGTTGGCCCAATAAATCTTGAAATATTAGATTTGGTGATTTGATGAAGATTATGATGAGGGTAAGAAAAAGACCAATAACTGGACACGTCATTTGGCTTTTATAGTTGATATAGGCCTACAATTTAATTGAGTAACATAAAAACAGGACCAACACATAGTTACTGAGTTTGTTTTTAGTGAGGCTGTTGTTGGACTGAAAATAACACATCAATTGTGTTAAATTGTCCAACGCATGCAGTGGGTTAAGATATTTTCACGCATTTTTACACATCTTATGTAACAACACATTTTTTGTGTCATTTTTTAACACAACCCTTCTAAGAGTGTAGGCAACATGTCCAGTTTGATGAGCACTTCCTGTTTCTGACTTGAACTATCAACAGATCAGGGACACACTTCCGCTTTCTGACCCGCCGAAGGGGAGAGGTTCATCCAATGCCAACTGCATGTGTATGACAGCCAATCTTAAATAAATTACATTTTAGGATTAAAATGTGTGTATCTGTAATTTCAACGTCTAATATCACAGACAATGGCATAACAATGACTAGATGACATGCTCAGAACCCTCCTTACCTCTTTTTGAGGCCTAAACTTTCTTTATCTGCATGTTTCTGAATATAAGTTCTGATCTATGACCAGTTCACTTCTTACATTATATTTTGTTGAATGATGTGGCCTAATAAATGACCCCACATCTTTATATTTAATACAGAAGCCTCACATGTACACATGCTGCCTTAACACTCTTTGTCCTTTTGCTTTCTACCTTACACACACACACACACACACACGCTTAAAAGACAATACCGTCAGGCTCCTCTGTCCAAGTTTTTGAGAAATGGAAACTGGGGGACCCTTGTGCCTCTGTCAGATCTCTGAAGAAGTTTCCCAAGTTTTCGGTGAAAAATTGTAGCAGTTTCTCTTCTCTCGGGCTGGGCAGGTTGTGGTTTGTGAGGCTCTGACTGCGTTGCTTGTGTCACTTCTGTCAAGAAAGGCTTGTTCCTTTTTTTTATCAGTTTCCGCCGGGCGGAAATGTGAAAAGAGCTTTGACTGACAGGCTATGTGATGCATAAAGGAAATGTTCGTGTGTGTGTGTGTGTGTGTGTGTGTGTTCATAGCATATGTGTGAGGCTTGATAGATATTAAATGGACAGACAACACACATTATTGCTCTCCTCCCTTTGTCTCGTTTCCCTTTTCTTGAGAATTGCAAGCACACATACACTAGACTGATTAGTGATAATATTTCGTTTGTTGCATAATCAGTAATATAGTTTTATGGTGTGGGTTACGGATCCAAAATTTTAGCAGCAGCTTATGTTGACAAAGTAAAGAATAAATAGGCAAATGTTTATCATTGAGTTTTATCATTGTTTATTTAACATCTTCACTTCTAAAATAGACAGCATATTGGTAGGCCTAATTATAATAATAGCATAATAATATTACTAATAAATCCAGATTATCTTGATTTCATCACATATTAATTTGCTTACTTGTTTGATTGGGGGAAAACAATTCTAGAAACATGACCAAATGTTCCTGGCATTCAGTTGTACGCCTACAATCCGCAAGGGGGCGACATTTTCCTTCAGGGTGTCGTTATTGGGCAAAAACTGTTTGTACGAAGACCGACATACCGGTATATGAAAACTACACATGTAAACAATATGTTAAATCAAGTGTCAATATTCAGTGTATCTGGTCTCGTAATAATATTACGAGCCGAGCTATTTTTGTAGAATCGGTGATATATTAATTATCCCACGTCCTGCTTACTTTTGTATTTACTAGTTTACTAGTATTTGCTTATTTGGTCGCCCAGTGTACCCATAGACTGTGTATAGTCTACTCGAGTGTACCCTCATCTTGTAATTCCAATATTTCCAACAGTCTTGAAGGAGGCGTGTGGTTGTTGGCTCCGGCTTTCTCATGTCATCTAAGTCGGGGGTTGACTTGAGTCGGGTAGATTTACAATAGAGCAGCGCTGGTCACGTTGTAGCATACCCTTTTCACTGATAATAACACTAATCCGTACACACAGGCCTGGATACCGCACTAACGCTTATTGACACGTTTTAAAGTGTGTTGTTTAGCGACAGCCAACTGGCAACCCTTATAAATGGTACATTCCACATGTGAAACTTCCCTAACAAAAATGGCACATGAGAACTAACCGACATTTATCATCAGTGTTCATACCGAAAACGAAACCTAACCACAGAGTGTGGCTGACACTGATCCCCGTGAAGCTGTAGTAACACGAACCGTTAGCCCCCTCGGCGTCACTCGGCATGGCACTGCAAATATCAGCTCTATTTTCATATATCAGAGCCCCACTGTGCACTGGCCCTCTGTCCCGTGTCCGCGCTGACTTGCAGGGAGCCGGTGTCAAGTTCAAACACATTTTAACTCCTGGAATCCTGCGGCTGGAAGGAAAGCCAGAATCAAGTCCTGTCCGCGGCCATATTAACGCTGCCCTCCGAGCTGAGAAGTTTTCAACAACGACAGCAGCACTTTTGAAGTCCAGCCAGGGGAACGCCTCCTCCTCACCCCGGGGGATGAGAGGTTGGTTAGGCAAGGTAGCCCTCGGTGCCGCCCTCGGAGTGAGCACAGTCGCTTTGGTCTATTCTCGCCACACCGGAACAGTTACCGCCATGGACCGCAAAGTTAAACTGAACTCCGCTGAGGGAGACTGGAAGGAGACCAAAGGTGAGACTGTTCAACCAAGGCCGAGAGGATTAAAATTGAATTTTTGCATGGCTTCATGCAGTGTGCTTTGTCATCAAACTAAAGAGAAACGGTCTCCAGCTGAAAAACACCTGTCCAGCTGTTTTTGCCTGAGTTGGCACAAGACAAAAGAATACAAACTAGCTACCCTAAAAGAATAAAAACTAGCTACCCTATATGCTAAAACAACACCAAAACAAATTCCTTGTATGTGTTAAAAAACGTACTTGGCAATAAAACCCTTTCTGATTCTGATTCTGATGCTCTTAAAATTGATGATACCAAACAATTATCACAGCAAAGCAGCAAGTCCATACAAACATTAGACCTAAAAGAGTAAAATTGGTTGTAGAATTTTGTCTTCTGTAATATCAAAGTAGAGTTTTATATTACACTATAAATTCAATATACAAAACACAATGTAAGTCAGTACAAAGTAATGATATAAATGCTTTTGGGTTGCACAATGATCATTTTAAATTCTTATCTAGTCCAAGATGATCTTTTGATTACATTTTTTATTTATTTGATAATAATATGCAATGGAGAAAAGCAAGCAAATTAGTTGAGTTTAAGAAACTGCAACTCGCAAATATTAGTTTTTTCTTCTTTCTAAAAAATGAGTCATGCAATAAATCAGAAATCACTGTTGACTTAAAGGACAATTCCGCGCAAAACGAACCTAGGGGTTAATAACAGATGTGTTCTCTGGGACATGTTTTCATGCTAATCAAATGTGTTTGGAGCTTGAACGACGCTAGCGCGGACCGCTGATTAGCTTACAACGCTAGTATTCGGGGCACAGGGAAAGTAAAAATAAATCGCTCTTTTGTACCACTAAAAAGGCTCAAAATATCACCAAACTTCAACGGTAGCAAAATGAGGGTCCCTACATGTTAACCGAAGCATTTAGAACATTGTAAGTGTACAGGCAGTTTATTGAACGAAGAGCTGCGGGAGCTCCGTGAAAGGGCTATGAGAGAGAGAGAGAGAGAGCTGCCGCAACACAGCCTCGTACTTTGGGAAACCAGTCATGACTTACAGCTGGCGATGCCAACTAAAATCAAAAGCAATTTGCTCAATATATCTGAAATAATCGCACCGATGTAAAACATAACTTGTCTAGTGTACTTACTCAGTGGATAACTGTCAATCTGGTCCTTCCGATCTGGGTCGCCGTCTCCAATTTATTTTCGGGACATGGAAAAAAGTTTCAAGTACAGCCCTGTTTATCAGAGAGGGGAAATCTTCAGACTGTACCAAACACTGCGTCTCTTGGGTGTTGTGACACAACAGGTCCCACTCCGTGCACCACAGACACTCCTGTTTGGTGGCCATAGCTTCACAATGTCCGCAGGTACACCACCAGTTTCCCGAAGTACGAGGCTGTGTTGTGTATAGCGCTCTCTCTCTCTCTCTCTCTCTCTCTCTCTCTCTCTCGTAGCCCTTTCACGGAGCTCCCGCAGCTCTTCGTTCAATAAACTGCCTGTACACTTACAAAGTTCTCAATGTTTCAGTTAACATGTAGGGACCCTCATTATGCTACCGTTGAAGTTTGGTGATATTTTGTGCCTTTTTAGTGGTCCAAAATAGCGATTTATTTTTACTTTACCTGTGCCCCGAATACTACCGTTGTAAGCTAATCAGCGGTCCGCGCTAGCTTCTTTCAAGCTACAAACACATTCGATTAGCATGAAAACATGTCCCGGAGAACGACAGAGTGGGTACACATCTGTTATTAACCCCTAGGTTCGTTTTGCGCCGGAATTGTCCTTTAACGCTTCAGCCCTAAAGTAAAGTAGGCTACCTTCTATCATATGTAAGCTTATGAAATGTTTCGCAGTATTTTGCTTGTCTTCATAAAGTAAATCTGTACTTAAGCAAACTGGAATTTGAGTGCAAAAGCTGCACAAAGACCATTAAGTACTTTTAGGGTACTGTAATCTTATAACATGCGTTAGGTTTTATGTGGGAATGTAAGTGTTCATTAGGTGGGTATCATAGACCGTAAAAATAAGGTGGCTATGCATGAGCTATTTTTTTGTCTTCATCAAGCTTTTCTTCAGTCTGGTATGCAAAAAGTGCTATGTTTCTCTGTTCCTTAACGTAAATAAATACTTTACAAACTATTTATTTTATATCTAGCTAACCAATTACTGTGGAACCAATCTTCCACTCTCTTTCTCTGTTGTCTCTATCAGACTTTTTGCTGTCTCTGTCTGAGACGGACAGGCGTGAGTACTACAGGACGTCTAACTTCGTGCCACTGGCTGACGTCTCAGTCTGGACTCCCACCGCAGGTCAGACACCCAACATCAGTCAAAGTCACTGTCAAGATCATTCAGGGTTGGGTGGTGGTGCTGGTGAGACTTTACCGGATCGATGCAAAGACATGAATACTTTCACTAGTGTTATCTGATGTTTGGCCACATCACATCAAAGCACTTTCTAAATTAGGAACATAACGTAAAGAGAGCTGGAAGCACATTGCATGCAAAATATAAATATATTTATATATAATATAACCTTCTGATGCAGGCAAATAAACAGAATTAGGCACACACAAAGCAAAAGATGAATATGCTGACATATGCTAGATGCAATGTAACATCAGAAGTTTATGGAAGGGTAAAATGCCCGACCAGGAGCTGGAATGGATGGACAACAGCCAGTAGAATAGGAAACCTCCCTATGGAGTCTAGATAGTGGTGGTGATGAGATGATGAGAATGCTGAAGATCTGGATGTGATGAGGAGGTGGACTTCTGATGAGGAGAAGGGCCACAACGATTTAAAATGACAGCTGACAGCAGCAGAGAGGAAAACAGATTTAAGGTTTGACAGCAGCGACATAATTGGCTGATGGAGCTTGTGCAAAATCTGATTGGTTTAACTAAAACATCCATAATCAGCTGATTAAGACGAAGAAGAGAGTGAGAGAGAATTGTGAATGAATGAAGCATTAAAATAGTCTTCCTGAATGAACTGGCGCTGAGCTTCTTGTGTGTGTCTCATTATCAGGCGGTTCTGAACAAACTCTCTACCAAAGGAATGAAAAGTTGGACAAGAAGATTTCCCTCTACAGTGGTGACATCACCAAGCTGGAGATAGACGCTATTGTCAATGCAGGTATGTGTGTTTAAATGAGTAAGTGTTTGTTTTTAGTTGGAGCAGTGTGTAGATAGTCATCCAACATGGTCCCCAGTGATTATATTTCACACATGATGAAAAACAAGATGAAACATTTTATTTCCTGTTTTGCAACAAATGTAAAATCCAGCAGCGGAATAAAAAAAAAAAAACACATGCACAATAACAATATGAAGAAGAAAGCCAACCAGTGGGAAAATAAGAGAAAGAATTATGGATTAAAAACGTGGTGCTAAACTGAGTGCAGTCTGTTTATGCATCCGTGTGAATGTACTGTATATAAATTTAGCACAAACAACCATGAGGCAGTTTGTGCCCATTATGGACATGTTGTTTTCTCAGGATGTGGGAGGGACAAATGATTACCAACAGGTCTGTACTGTAATGTTTTCTTTAAAGTACATACAGTAAACATAAATATAAAGTCTTCAATACATATATTATGAGTCTGGACAGACATGGATGTAATTTGACTGCAACTTCACTGGTTACAACAGCATACAACCATGAGGCGGTAATTGTAGTTTGGATATCACACCATAAGAGTAGTTTATGATACTATAAAGTCTTAAACTATATGGGACATTCTGCATGTTTACACAAATAGTGTGTTTTGTTTTATTAAAGGTCCTTAAGAATCATTGTTTATTTTTAGTCCTGTCTATGTAGTCTGCCCTAGCCATTTGTTCTGGGGACACCATCCGTTATCACAACCAAACAAAACTCTACATTTTTGTTGTTGTTGCATTTTTGCAACTGGTGGCTACTGCTGCACCTTAGGATTATTTTCATTACCAGTAAACGTGTTGATTTTTTCCCGACCAATCCATTTTTTGTTAAGTCTATGAGATGTTGAAAAATATTGAAAAATGACGTCTTCAAATGTCTTATTTCATTTTTTGGACTGACAATCCAAAACCCAAAGATATTCAATTTACAATAATTATTGTTTGCCATATTTGCTATTTTTGCTTTGTTCAAACATTTTATGACATATATATATTTATATAGTTAATTGGTGATCAAATTGTTGCCAAATAAGTTTCAATTGATATATTGACTAATTGTCTTAGCTGACATGAAAACATACTAAAATAAATTAACAGGTGTTCTGGCAGAAAATCATTTTTAATGTGGTGAAATGTTTTTTTAAATGACTTGCAGACAATAAGACAATTAATTTGTTCCTAGGTTAATTATAATTAAAATATCAATAGTCATGAGGAAGTTTATTAATACTGAAATGTAATTATTTGGGCTTTCCATAGAGAAACCAATGTAATACTGACCAGTTATAAAATTTGTTAAACAAACTGTAATCAAAGGCGTCTTGAGAATTAATCTGAATAACAATAAAAAGCTGATACCAAATATAGTAAAAAGCTGACAACGTCAATGGATACACTGTATTCATCTAACCTAATACACTTTTATTAAATGAGTGATATGATCTTTATACATTTTTAAAGACTAGTATGCCCGCATAACACACTCCCCCTCCCCACCTTCAGTTGTTGTAGGATTAGAGCTTTTTCCAGTGACCATTAGATGGAGCTAAAAGCCAGCTCATTTACTGAAGACCTTTTCCCACAAGGCTGTTTGGGCATTTGGGGGAAATTCAATCGGTGCCTTGGCACAGACGGTGCATTGGGGGAGATTGAGGCAGGCCAGCATGCCTAAATGATGCGGGATGATGAGGCTTTAGCAGAAAATGATAGTTCTTCATTGGCAGCTGACTGTCAGCAGGTGTACGCTGTGGCAGCATCCATTGAATATTTTGATCTTTCACTCTTATTTATGGCATTACTGCTTGTGTTTGTGTGTGCTTGCGACCACGCATCTGCCTGTAAATGTTAAAGTAATAACGTGTGTGTATATACAGTAAGTAATTGTAATTTATCTCTTGTGTGTCTGTAGAGGCGACTTTGTGTTGCAGTGTGCATTTTACAAGAGCTTTTTACAGAGTCGCACGATGCAAAGTAGCATGGAATTAACAAGAGGAAACAGCCAGTAAAGTGTCATTTAGCAGGAGAGGACAAGGCAAGGTGAGGGAGGGAGACAATGCCAGAGGAAACATGACTGAGAGACAGAGCATGAGAGAGAGTCAGCACACCGACTCACAAAAAGCGAGGGGAGAGTCTGGAGGAGTGAAAAGAAGAAAAGAGAGGTAGGGAGAGGACACACAGTGTTTTTAAATCTCGGACTGCATTGCCATGGCAACAAGCAGGTACAGGGTACCCGCAAAGGGGTTTTGGACAGCAGAGTTTGATCATCCTTATTCTGTTTGACTGCCTGGCCGGCCAGCTGACTGTCTCCGTAGTCATTTTGTCGACTAAGCGGCTGACCTTTTCATTCGATGACTAACTGATTGACTAAGAGGCTTTCAGTGAGGTCAGTCGCACTTAAAGAGATATGACATTAAAATAAAAGAGAGGCCAACAGACGTCGAGGGTCAAGAGAACAATTATAAAAGAGACAGTTAGTTATGCTCATTTAGAACATTGCTTGCAAGCTTATTCTCCTGTTGCAGATCTAACAGCAAAGCATGAGCGCTAGAAAGCAGCCAAATCAGCGCCTGTGGTTTTTGACATGTGGAAGGGAGTTTTGCGGATTTCTTTCTGGCTGCTATGAGAGGCCTTGAAGAATAATTTAGCCCATAACGCAGCAAACATTCAATTGAAGCCAACTGTGGCCAATTATACGCTATACTGGCAGACTAGTAGGCAGGCTGGGAGGGGGGCTTCCAGGCCTGGCTGGTGGTGAGCAACTGACTACAGACACACGAAAACACACATATGTAGATGTGGATACAGACACAGAAGCCCCGGAGACCTTTTGAATGAACAGGTGGAAACTAAGTAATGTGCTGCTCCACCCTTCCTTCCTTCCTTCCTTCCTACCCTCAGTCAGCACTGATTGATCAGGTAAAGAGGGCGTTGCATGGAGGCTGGGCGGGCGCTGTTTGTCGTTTGTGTTTCTCTCAATAAAGATCGGATTTACAGTAACTCTTCACTCCTCCCACGTCTCCTCCTCTTCTCCTCCCCCTCCTCCGCCCCCTCCCTCCTTCCTTCCACACTTTTACAGCCCCTGGCTCTTGCCCACTCCTATAAAACACTACAAACATAAAAACCCACAAGCACTTAAGAGCCTTCCTGGTGGGGGTGGGTGGGGTGGATATGGAGGGGAGGAGACGGCGGGCAGAAACATCCTCCTCTTTACACCCCTCAATCACTCCGTCCGGAGAAGGAGAGAGAGATGGAGGGGAGGATATATTGTCTCTGATGGGCTTGCTGATTAAGATGGATTGCACAATGAAATGTCTTTGGACTGATGAGTTCTTGGAGTGTGTGTGTGTGTGTGTGTGTGTGTGTGTGTGTGTGTGTGTGTGTGTGTGCGTAACGACGTCTCTGCAACTAACTTTGCATTAAAACCTTTTTTCAAATTGATTAAATGCAAATTTGCTTAGCTCTACTGAGCTGCATTTTCCCTCGCAAAAGTTGTATTCCTCATTTCCATTCCAGCACTTACTCTCAGCCGTTGTCGTGATTTTAACGTGTTTGACATCAAATGCCTTTTATTTTGCCCTACCTCTTTTCTCTCTGTAGAATTTATATTTATTTGAAAAAGATTTAAAAACTGGACATATAAGTTCTCTCAGTATTTCTTTGTGTAATGTCCTTTTTTCCAGTTGAGCTAACACTGTGTGTCAGAGTAAATGCAGAAGCAGAGTCGGCTGCTAAATCTTTCAGGCTAGACTATAAAAAAACTGTCCCTAAAATTAAGCCGTGCACCGTCAAGTGATAAAGATTATTCTGGTCCTATCTCAGTCTTTAGAGCTTGAACCACTTGTCATTGTCATTTCTGCTCGCTGAGTCTGTGTGTGTGTGTAGTGTGTAGTGTGTGTGATTATACACCTTTACACACTAGTTTGAATGTATTGAAAATATTATATACATGTATGTCTGCATGTGTACACCTGCGCACAGATACACCTGCTGCCAGAAATGAACATGGCTCTATGGATGTGTGTGTGTGTGTGTGTGTGTGTGTGTGTGTGTGTGTGTGTGTGTGTGTGTTGCAATATCAGGACGGGTGTGCGTGCTTGTTGTGTACTTTTGGGTGTGTTTTGAGTGCAGGTGTCCTATCATGTTTGTGTATGCATGCATGAGATAGGGTCTCCCAGGTTTTCCTCTGCAGGTCAGAGATAAAGCTGTTGGATGGCGCTGGAAACCCACTCACCGTGGCAACAGCTGAGAGATACACGATAAGAGCCAATCGTTTTCTTGGCCTGCAGGTGATAGACAGGATGTGTGAGGGAGAGGGTGTCTGTAGACTGTACTGTAACTTCCTCACAGATAAGAAACCTAGAAAGAAAGCTGGACTGATGAGAGGGATGTTGACGTGATGTTGACAGGAAAAAAAAGGTCAGACTTTGTCTCACTTACAGACTCCACTGAATGCGTAATTTTTACTGTCAGCGTGGCATCATTGTGACGTAGGCTTTTAAAAAGGAATATTGTCGGTCATAAGGACAAGCATTTCTTCAGAGAAGCCAAGCACAAACAAGCCAGTTATAACTGATGGAAGACTTGAAAAGCTTTGTGACATTAACAGAAAAAAACATGAGATGCTGACAAAATCAAATGGTACAATTCAGTCAAGACATCACCTCAAACACATCACCTTGAATACATTCTGGCCTGAAAATAATACAACTCTAACTAAACATTAGCCCCTTCTAACTGATTCTGAGTAAGACAAAATGGGCTTATATATATATATATATATATATATATATATATATATATATATATATATATATATATATATATATATATATATATAAAGGGCTGTCAATGTATGTAGTTTACCAGTTTCATTGAACGCACCGTCTGTGTTGTTTTTTTCCGACGGCAGCTGCAGATTGTTACATACCGGTGTCAAACTTTACACCGTTTAGCATTAGCTGTCAGCATTGTAACCGTGTTTAATCCAGCTGCTAGCTAGCGGTAGGCTAACGTTAGCTGCTGTCGAGTATAGTGTTAACTAGCGTCACGTGCAGCGGTGTTTGTGTTGCCGGTATCGTCTGTTTCAGAGCATCAGAGAGAAGCGCAGATATATCAGTGGAACCAGGTTTCGGTAGCCAGGAAGAAGATTTTTACAAGTAAATGTTCCAATTAATGATCCAGGCAGCACATTCTCGTCTCCCTCCTTCATTTTACAGTTGAATGGTGGCTAGAACGGCTCTGGGTCAAACGTCAATATGGAATGGATTAATCTGCGTTATTTTTTTTTAACGCGTTATTTTTTCTCAGATTAATTAATCGAAATTATTAGGGCTGTCAAAATAACTTAATAATTTATTTATTTATTAATTTAGTTAATTTCGATTAATTAATCTGAGAAATAAATAACGCATTAAAAAAATTAACGCAGATTAATCCATTCCATATTGACGTTTGCATACAGACGAAAATCTGGTGCCACTGATATGTCTGCGCTTCTCTCTGCTGCTCTGAAACAGACGTTACAGGAAACACAAACCCCGCTGCATGTGACGCTAGTTAACACAATACTCGACAGCAGCTAACGTTAGCCTACCGCTAGCTAGTAGCTGGATTAAACACGGTTACAATGCTGACAGCTAACGCTAAACGGTGTAAAGTTTGACTGTGTTTTACTGTAGAGGATTCAACACCGGGATGTAACAATCTGCAGCTGCCATCGGAGAAACAACACAGACGGTGTGTTCAATGAAACTGGTAAACTACAGCCTTGTGGTGCATTTGAAGTTATTGTAAATGTCCTTTTCCTATCTTGTTGTTGTTTTTGTCGTTCAACAGCAATTTACTGGTGAAATAAGTTATTGTTATACATTATTATTAAATCATTTAATTTTGACCATATGGCCTTAGCAATAAACAAGCCGTTCTTTAATGTCACCAACTGTTGTTTAGTACCCTTTTTTTTTTTCTTTTCTTTTTTTGCTTTCTTAAAAAGTATCGGTTCAGGCACCGTTAATTATGTATGCGATTAATTTCGATTAATTAATCACAGAGTATGTAATTAATTAGATTACATTTTTTTAATCGATTGACAGCCCTAAAAAATAT
Organism: Sander vitreus; assembly: GCF_031162955.1. Lineage (NCBI taxonomy): Eukaryota > Metazoa > Chordata > Actinopteri > Perciformes > Percidae > Sander > Sander vitreus. The sequence continues at coordinate 15,085,002 of NC_135864.1, forward strand.
ATATATATATATATATATATATATATAGATATAGATTACAATCCAAATATAAAAACATAATGGAATATATTGCAGTAAGACTCAGGAAATCTGTATTGCTTTCATCTATTTATTTTCCTTTGGATCAACTTCTAATTATATCTGAGTCACCACACACGTAGCCTATCATTTACTCCTCCCTCCCTCTTTTGCGTCTTTTGTTGGGGAATTAACCTCCTTTTAATGTGCATATGACAATTATTCACCTCAGTGATAGGCTACATGAATTCATTTTAAAGAATTAATAAACCCCTGGACTGTTATATTTCAGATGTGTTTGAGCAATATTTCTACTCATGTTCAAAATTTTGCGCACATTCAAAATATATCACATCTGTGCTCTCTGAGATTTGGAGGCGTCGTGATATTTTGAGAAAAATAAAGTGATAATAGGCTATTGCAAGAATGAAATCACAATATTTCAGAAAAGAATCCACCTGCACCACAGTCTGCTGTGCATTATGTGATTGCTCTGCTGATACAGTAGATCTCAGACCTTCTGACAGGCACAGAGCCCCATTTGAGACTCTGGTCTCTGAATGAGACAAAGTTCAGGGAAGTGGCTGAACGCTGCTCTACATCGGAGGTGGAAAACCGAAACTAGACCTACTGCAGAAATACACAGAGCACAAACGGGACACATCTACCGCAGCATGCCCACAGCAGAGCGCGTCCCTTATAAACCTGAAGCTGCACAGACCACGGAAGGTCTGTGCCGCTGCTCGTCTCTATTTTTACAGCGAGAGTGGACGCTAAGCGACGCACAGGTCTGCTTCAGAGCTCCGTGTGGTTGAGGGGGCGCCCTAGGATGATCATGTTTAATAAATATGTTTTATTTCGCATGTCATTCTAATTCTATTATTAATGAGAAGTAGACCCCCAACGCAATCGCCTAGTTCGCCTATAGCAATCGCCAGCCCTGTGTGTGTGTGTGTGTGTGTGTGTGTGTGTGTGTGTGTGTGTGTGTGTATATATATATATATATATAAATAAAATAAAGTCCAGTTGGCTAATATTTTTCTATACGCCGTCTTCACATTTTCAACACATTACTGTCAAGCTGTTTGTTTTGGGGACGTGGAAAGTTTTTCTTAGAACATTAACATTTTTCAGACTGTCTTCTTGGGCTCACCATATTTATAACATCCAGATGTTTGGCTGCCTCGCTCCAGTTGTTTTAGTGGCACAAACTGCTGCGGTGAATGTGTTGCAACCTTTAAATGTCTTGTCCTTGAAGACAACTCACAATTTTTCACATCTAGTTTCCAAATAAAAACATCAGGGTCGCTGATTATATTCATTATCAATAAATCTGCTGATTATTTTCACTAATGTTAGTTTTATCTGTAAAATGTATTGTATTGTAATGCAATGTGTAATATATTTTTAGAGCTGCAATACTAAATCTATTAATCGATTGTCAATCAATTTTGATAATCGGTGAATTGTTTCGGTCATTTTTCAAGCAAAAATGCCAAACATACTCTGATTCCAGCTTCTCAAATGTGAGGATTTTCTCCTTTTCTTTTTCATATATAACAGCCTTGGTCTTTAGTTTCTGGATGTTAGTGGAGGTGACACGCCACCGCTATACAGCACTGTGGGAAAGCCTGTTATGGTTATCAGAGCTTTGATATTATCTCACTGTAAAATGTAAATATAGATACATTAATATGAAGCTTGAATTTAAGACATCAGTACAGCAAAACCCTTCCAATATCAACTTAATGTTTCATTATTACCAGTGTTGGGCAAGTTACTTTTAAAAAGTAATTAGTTACAGTTACTAGTTACTTCTTCCAAAAAGTAACTAAATAAGTTATTCAGTTACAAATTATGGAAGTAACTAGTTACTTCAGAAAGTAACTATTGTGTTACTTTCAAGTACATTTTTAAATGCTCAAATGTGACCCCACCTCCACCTACCCCTCTTTAATGGAACTTAAAATACATGTGCATGTTCAATTATTTATAATAAATCTGATTATTTTAATGAAATGGACACTTAATACAATACATTATTAACGTGTACACAAATCTAAACTATTTTAATGTTGCTGTGGGACAAAGTGAGACTAGCCTCCAATCAAATGCCATATGTAGATATTATGTTTATATAGTGGATCGATACAAATAACACAACACCTCAACAGGCCACAACTGGGCTAAATTAAATTATGCTTGTTAAGCACTATACCAAAAAATAAATAACAAATATATACACTCTTTGTAGTGCAAGTAAAGTAAGTGGCCTGATGTTTATACTTGTGTGTGGGTGGGTGATAGAGCCAGGGAGAAGTGAGAGAGTGACGGCGATTAGCTTTGGAGCGAGTAGCGACTCTAGAGTCATAGTGAGAGAAACAACATGTCTCCCCTGTTCTTTCTGACCATGGTGGAAAATCTGTAGCAGGAAAAGTTAACCCTCTCCTTGATTTCGAACACCCGCCCAACTCTACCTCTGATTGGCTTACCATGACATTTTACTCAACCTCAGCCAATCGTCAGCATTTATGCACTTGCGTCATGCACTGCCCACTAACCAAGGAAGAACAGTAAAAAAAAGTCTTTGCCTCTCGGCTCAGACTCAGAGATCTAGTTGGTCTGATGAAAAAAACAAAACATAGTAACGCGCCTCATTTTTTGGTAGTAACGGTAATGTGTTATTAAGATGGCAAGAGTAATCAATTAGATTACTCGTTACTGAAAAAAAGTAACGCCGTTATTTATAACGCCGTTATTCCCATCACTGATTATTACATAACTACGTATAAGAGGATGGGTGTGGGGGTAAGCATCAATAATTGAACATCAGTGTTTGAGCTTGGATGCCTCCAATATAAATTCAACACAGCGGTGGAGCATCTTTTATTGCTTCCAGAGAAGTCTGTGGTTGATGAAGACCGATAGTTGAATGATAGCTGTAGTGGAGATTGGTTATGGAGCTTGGTTATAGAGGATGAAGGGACCAGGGCGTTGGGTGGGCATGGAGACAGACAGACAGACAGACAGAGACTAGAACAGCTGGAGGAGAAAGGTGAGAGAGATGTGTTCAGTGATCCTGTTTGATTTTAAGAGGATAAAACGGGTGATCCCCTCGGTTCTGCAGGTATAGAGCCCCTTACAAGAGCAATGCCCTACAGTAGCACAGCATCACACCCCTCTGCAAGGCTTCACTGATTCTTAGTTTGCTTTGTCAATGGAGCTTAGCGCTGTGCTTAGCACCTGGCAGACATCCGTGCTTTCGCCACTGCTCAAGTGTGTATGGAAGATTGTCAGGTCTGACTTGTTGTTGTAAATTGCTTCAGAGCAGCTAAAATTGTTTTTCAGATCTCACCTGAGCTGCAGTTTCCTCATTTGACTGGAGTAATGGAGGACATGGAGTGGAAATCTAACTTTGCATGTGTAACCACTTTATAAGGGTTTTAACAGCATCAGGCCAAGGATTAAGTGATTTTTGTCACAGATTGACTTTGAATGCCACAATATCTACTCCAGTCTCAGTGCTTAAGCTGCTGATAGTCTGTTTGTTTTAAGTATGTGCATCATGTAGCACTTTTTAGAGGATATTCAAGTTGTAGCCAGCTGTAGCATTTTTTCCTGCCTGAGGAATTAATGTTTTCAAGGCTGCATTTCATCCTTTGATAATAATAATAATAATAATAATAATAATAATAATAATAATAATAATACATGTATTTTATATAGCACTTTAAAAGGTGCTCAAAGGCACTTTACAAGGTCAACGAAAAACAAAAACAGTAACTGATCGGTAACAGGATCAGTTTAACAACAACAGTAACAACTAGAGATAAATATTAAAAGGTGCCACAAAACAGCATAGAAACAGGATGGCTGCCACTTTTTCATCAAGTCACTTATCCAAGGTTTTCAAGAGGAGGGAGGGACGTGTTATTGTGATCCAGCCAGCCTCCCTGGTAGTAACAGGGGTCAGAGGAGGTGATGGAAAGCCCAGAACAGAGACTGTTGAGGTCCCACAGGCCCCCACAGTGTGTGCTCTCTATGTCTCTCTGTGCTGCAGTAACCATACATCTACCCTTGAGCTCTTGTCAGCTCCTCTTAGGACAGGCTCATATCGCAAGATGCAAAATGTCACACCAAGTTTGCTATCGCAGAAAAATATTTTACATGGGGGTGTGTGTGTGCTCTAAGATAGCCTCAAAACAGATACATAGACTGTGAAAAGAAGACCAGATACTATAACGTGGGCTTGAATGTATTTATGTGTGTGTGTTTTGATGCATAAGGGGTGCTTGAATTAAAGCAAGATAAAATACAAATCTGCCTCTCAGCTGACTTTCTACTTTTGTAAGAATTAATTAAGAGTTGTATTGTTTACTCAAAAAAGCAAAATGGGTTCATATGCTGCTGCTATGAAGCAGAACCAGTTACAGATCCCTCATGAACCGCACTGTTTCTCCCTGCCCTAGTAACTGTACTTCCTTAGCTCTAGTTCCTATAGCAGTATCCCCACTGCTCTGACTTTGTGTTTTGTGAAGCTGCGCTAAAGGACACATTCTCACAATATACCAGTCAACTGTCTGTACCAACCCACACAAGCACTTCCAGGGGCAAATTGGTATTGCTGATGCTGCTTAGGTTTCAGAGTAAATATGATGTGCTGTCAAAACATAACGCTGCCATGACCACCTCTACCAGCTACCAGTGGATATAAAAAGTCTACACACCCTTATGAAATTGCAGTTTTTTTAAATAGACCAAAATAACAACAAAGTGAATGTCAGGCTTGTTCCATCTTTTATGTGATCTTCCATCAAACAAAACTCCAGAGAAAACAACAAATAGTCAATTATTAGGAACAATTCAAATACAGCACGATGATTGCATTCGTCTGCACACCCCGCCTAACTAATAACTCTGTGGAAGTACCCTTTGCATGTATTACAGCAGCAAGTCTTTGGGAATAAATCTCTATTTACTTTGCACAGCTAGACTTTGCAATTGTAACCCACTGTTCTTTGCAAAAATTGTGAGGGGATCTCCTGTTTACAGCTCTCTTTAGGTCATTCCACGTTTTCGATGGGATCGAGGTCAACGACTTTGATTTTCCGTGTTGGAGGCCATGCCTTAGTCCACTTGGATGAGTGCTTTGGGTCATTATGTTAGAATGTGAAATTCCTCTTCATCTTCAGCTTTCTGACAGAGGCCAGCAGGTTTTATGCCAACATATCTTGATATTTTCAGCTATTCATTATCCCGTCTATCTTGACAAGAGCCCCTGACCCAGCTGAAGAGAAGCAGCCCAAAGCAGGCCTCCAGCTGCTACCACCAACAATCTTCACAGTGGGTATGGTGTTCCTTGGATGATAAGCTGTTTTAGCTTTGTGCCAAACATATGTTTTAGAATTAAGGCCGAAAAGTTCAACCTTTGTCTCGTCAAACCATAACACATTTCCTACATACTGTAGTTTGGCAGGGCTCCAGACTGCGACCATTTTTGAGACAGTGCGAGTATTGTGTGACCTGCAAATTAAATTTTTTTTTATATTTTTTATTTTTTGGCCATTTTCGGCCTTTATTTTGACAGGACAGCTAAAGACATGAAAGGGGAGAGAGAGGGGGGAACAACCTGCAGCAAAGGGCTGCAGGTCGGAGCCGAACCCAGACCCGCTGCGTCGAGGAGCAAACCCCCACAATGGGCGCCCGCTCCACCAACTGAGCCATCCTGGCGCCCGCGACCTGCAAATTTGACAACTTATTTATTTTATTTTATATTGAAAAACGAGGAGAGAGCAAGTCTGTCAGAGTTGGAGTGAGAGGGGGAGAGTCCGTGAGTGATTAGTCAACTGCGTGGGTTGTCTAGATCAACCAAGGTTCAGGATAGTTCCGCTGGATGTTCCGCCGGATGTCCCTCACTTTCTGCTTTCTTTGCGTTTACTTTAAACCCCGGTCGCATCAAGGAACATTAACCGGAACCTTTGAGTAACGTTACACTCTGAAAATGGCAAGTGTTGAAGAAAATTTTGATCGTGCAACAAGGCAGGCCAGCTTGGTTTGTTCAGGGAACGATTGTAAAGATTTACAAAAAATATGTTTATGGCATCTACTCTCTAACTGGGACTATTTGGAACCAGATGGCGGGGGATTTGCTATGGACAAAATACACACGGCGATTATCTGGAAATGAATTGTCGTCGATCCAGACTAGGTTTTATCCAAACAACAGTTCAAAACCAAAGAAAATGTAGTTCACTATCATGTCTGACAAAGAAAAGCAGGAAAGCTTCACATTTCAGAGCCTTGAAACAGAAAACTTTGGCACAGTTGCTTGAAAATTACTTATTCATTGATTATAAAAATTGTTACTGATTACTTTCCAGTCGATCGAATAAAAGTAATAGATCAATACATAGGCTCTAGTCTGTAGCCTCAGTCGTTTTACTGTTCGTGCAGAGCCACTGGGTGTCATCTTTGATTCACAGGCACACATTGACAGCAGTGACAGGACCTTTTAAATTACTGTATTTAATGTGTAAACACAGCAAACGTCTCAATCATTAATGTGCTTGAATATGATATTTTTCTTCTGTACTAAAGACTGGACTTTATCAAAGCTGTGTAAATTAAAAAAAAAGTTTATTTATAGAACCAGTGTGAAATAAAAAAATGTATTTAAATTTTTAATGTTAGAGTAGACTGTCACTGAGGAGACATACTTGCTATGATTACCATCATCCCTGTGCAGTAATATTGCTTCTGAAAAGAGCTAATATCTAAGCTATAGTAATTTCTCTCTGTATTTGTTTTGAGGCCTTTCTCACTTAAAACTCCTCATGATACATGTACAAATCAAATGAATAGAACATTACTCTTCCACACCCATTTAAAGTGGCTCATTTTTAATGGTAAAGTAAATTGAAGGCTGTGGGCGTATTTCATATCCTTAAGGCTTGAGACGATCTAAGGCTCACCACTGTGAGGAATCAGGGTCTGTATGCTTCAAAACTTACTTTAAAAGTAGCTTTTAAACTGGGCTTGACTGACATTTGGTTTTATGTTCAGCAGTAGATTTCTGCTAGTTCTCATACTTGTCATCACTGCACTGAAGTCGTGTTATGTCCTTTTGTATCTGTGTCTTTGCCATGGGCGAAGTTTGGAGACTGCAGCATGAGTTTAGACAGTGCTGCTGCTCTAGTTTTTCCAGTTCATATCTGTCCGAGTTAATTACGGTACAACTGTCAGAAAGACCACTTTACTGGTCATTTGGGCAGCGACATTAATGCTCTCCGTGTACTGAAAAATTTGAGCTTTCAAGGTTCAGTACCCAGAGTTTCTGCTGGATGCTCTAATGTCCAGTTTGTGTCTCAATTTGAGTGGGAGATGGAAGAAAAGCTATGATTTTTTATGGTGCATCTCCAGAGTTTTGTCCTCTCCCTTCCCCCTTTTTTTTCTTCACCGCTTCCATTTAGACATCATCGCAGGGATGTGACCCGAGAGGAGCGAGACATTGGCATCAGACAAACGGGCCTTAGTTTACAGCTTCAGATTGATTTACACCCTGACATTGAGAAGTTAACATACCCTTCGAGAGTTAATCCCTAATGTTGTCCAGGTCAGTAAATAAATGGAATAAGAAAAGCCAAAGTGAAGGAGTTTGCAGAAAAGCTCATTCGTGCTAATTATTTCTCTCCCACCCCTCCCTTGTTAAAAGCTTTCCCACCCCTCCAATCAATCGCCACTTTAGCGAGCAGGAAGGGATGGAGGAAGTGCGAGCCTCATTAGCCTGATTGGGCCGATGTGGGAGATGGAAGGAGATGGAGTGAATGAGGGAGTAAAAGAGAAAAGGAGTCAGCTTGATCATCAGTACTTGGCCCATCAGAGCTTCTGTCATCAAGGCAAGTGCTGCTTTCAAATCTGTTGGTTTGTTGTGCAGCGTTGTGACTCCTGGTATGCCGGGAGAAGATCTTCTGAAGGTGCAGGAGGGGAAGCCGTTGCTGGATTTAGTTTAGCGATTTTGTTCTGTCTGTGGTAAAGTTAAGGTTGTCAATCTCAAAGCTGGATGGACGGGAAACTTCACCTTTTTCTTCTTAAGTATGGTTGAGAGATTAAGGGTACAGTATGCTTAAAATGAACTAGACTGTACAAAGTGCCATCCAACGGCAAGTGTTAACAGCTGTTCTGAATGATTAGCATGGCTGCAGACCTTTTGAATCTTTCTTTTTTCGGCCTTTGTGACAAATGTAAAGTAACCGCCACCATAGCTTCCATGTCGTCTGGAAATAATGTTGGCCTGACAGATTCATCACTTGCTATTGATTGGTTAGAGCATAACCCCTTCTAACAAGAAATCGGCTAACATGAACACAATGTCATACTGAATTAAAGAAATGCAACGGAAATTTGGTCAGATACTCAGGCTACAATAATGGCCACACTTAAAGGCCTCCCATCATAGCCTCTTCCTGACAGCATCCTACTGCCTTCCTGATCTCTGTCTCTAAACCTTTTGTCTTTGAACTTCATCATTAACCTACCTTACATTAACACCTCCACACACCTGGACACTCGTTACATAAAGATTGTCTGTTCTAGAAAAGTTACAAAAATGGTCAGGTGCAGTCCTTCTCAATTCCAAAGTTGGAAAGTCAAGCGAAGAATGCGCTTATAGAGCACTATTAAAAACAATAAATATTTACCAAAGTGCTTTAAGGAGATATATTAAATACAAGAAAAATAATTAGAACAGGTACATGTGAAATAGACAAAACTGCACTAACTTTGGCAGATGTATTCATGTAGGCAGCCATAATTCATAGTAAGAAGCTAATTGAAAAAAAAGAAGAAATATTCATGTGATTATATTACTAATTGAGAGGATTCACTTTGCTTCATTTGACGTCCAAAATGGCTGACTAAATGTGACCATGCTTATTGATATTATATAAAGCAAGTCCTCTGAGGTTGTGGCAGTGTGACAATAATGTGCAGTTTGTACAGCAGCCAGCTGTCAAACTTGTATGTCTTTCCTTGTGTAGGGCGCAGTTCAATTTTCTGTGATGTCTCACTTAATGCACTCCTTAGTGTAGCAATAATCGTTTGCATTCCCAGTTCTTTATGACAATAATGGTGCACCTTTTTTCAAATATTGGTTTTAGTGCCAGACAAGTAATCAGCCTAGCATTAAGGCTTTGGCTGTGCATCCAAAGTCCTCGACTCCTTGGCTGCTCAGGTCGAATACTTGAGCAGCTCCACACAAAACAAAATACGCACGCTAAGTCGCCACTATCACCTGATGATGATGAATGGCCTTTTTTAATGAGTTTATCAACCTATTATGATTGATGTTTTTCATTTAGACTTTTGACATTGAATCCAACCCTGTTTAACTGAACCAGCTGTGCAAATGATGTTGACTAGAACTAAGACACACAAGACGGAATGAGAACAAATTAGATATGGAAATAAAAAGCACATTGGGGGAAGATTATCCTCATTATAGGCAGTGCTGTTTGAATAATAAAGTATAATGCAGCCTGACAATAAGCCTCCGTTTTCTCTCATCTTTGTAATCATAGCTTAGTGAACAAAGTACAAAGGATGCACCATTGTAACCTCCAAAATGGGCTTTAATCTAACCCTGAGTCCTCTTCCCCTGTCTCCACCAGGAAAGGGGCCCTTATTGTCCGCTCAAATGTCCTCATCACAAGCAATGCTTTTGTCACATAATCACACACACAGACACGCAAAGAGTACTGAGACTACGCACAGCACACACTGCACACAATTACCATCTTGTAATTGCGATCTATCAGGCGTTGTGAAGTGGTGCCCAATGTGCATGCTGTCGGCCCCGCTGCATTATCAGAGCTTAGGAAATGACAAGCCTATTCATAGGAACTATTTATCCACTTATCCTGTTGTCACCATTGTCCATGGGTGGACAACCCTTGTTAGAGCCGGACTGACCGACAGGTCCATCAATCAGCGCATCAGTTTGTAAAGTGTAGATGTTCCCTGAAAGTGGGACATGAATTAGTGGATTTAGTTAAAAGGTCAACATAACATCCTGTACAGTTTGTCTTGTTAAGTCCAGAGAAGAGATAATGAACATCTGGTTGTAGCCCATATACAGCACATTTTATTGTCACAGATTTACCTGATTTGTATAATCCTAGCTACAAATGTATTGAGCTTTTAAACTGGTAATCTATTCAACCTGTGGCATTTTATATTAATTATTCCAGTTGATTAAAGCATAATGTTTTGTTTTTCAAAGCCCCTGGTAAACATCTGTTTTCAGAGCACATGCAAGAACATTGCTTTGGTCAAGTCACTTTCAACACACTGATGATTTAAAAAATGAAGAATATTTATCCCTGAAGTTTGGTTCCTGATGTATATCAAGTAAACTAAAAGCAAACTGTGGGTGAATGTCTCTGTCATAAAAATCCAGGGACACTGTGGTGCATTGAGATACAAAGGACACCTCAATCACAGTAATGTCAAGCATTGAAAAGATTTATTACACCCTTTACTTTCTGTGTCTTCTGCAAGATAAACAGCTGCGTGCATGTGTGTTAATCTTTTTTTAAGAGTCTTTTTTTGGGCATTTTATGCCTTTATTTCCATAGGACAGATGAAGACATGAAAGGGGAGAGAGAGGGGGGAATGACATGCAGCAAAGGACCGGAGGTCGGAGTTGAACCCTGGGCCGCTGCGTCGAGGAGTAAACCTCTACATATGTGTGCCTGCTCTACCAAATGAGCTAACCCGGCCACATGTGTGTTGTTAATCTTTGCACATTTTTGTGTGGGTATTAGGGTTGGGCGGTATCCAAATTTTGATACCGTCAAACCTCCTCCCTATTTTACCGCGGTATACCGTATTACCGTGACTAATTAAAAATTATGACGTCACCAAACCGTTGGCTTGTGCACCGTTCATAAACCAAATACCAAACACTAATACTGAAACAATAATAACATAACAACAACTTATAAAAAACGAGTTTCTCCTCCACACTGTCACGTGATGACAACCACACATAATTACATAAATTATATTTTGTGGCGTGCAAGCGGGGCAGACGTGTGCTGGGGGGGCAGCAGCGCGTGGACAAACTGCTGCCGGTTGGCGAGGAAAATCCTGTCTGCCTCCACAGCCAGCTCCCGATAGTCTCTGGAGGAAGAGAGAGGGGGAGCAGGCCAGTGCGGTGCGCACGGGTGCTGGAAGCTGCCGCAGGAAAATGTGGGCGAAGAGGAATGAGGGATCCGCCGCGCCCAGCACAGCCAGCATCCTCTCCATTAACTCGGATGGCTTGCTGTCGCCAAGGCCGTTCAGGGACAGCAGGCGGTCTGCTTTCTCCAGCTCCGACAGTTCAAAGAGTTCCAACAGGAATGTTTTGAGTGCGTCGTACTTGTCATTAGCCGGAGGAGCCTCTAACAGCACCATAGCCCTGGCTGCTATTGAGGCATCTAAGGCCGATACCATGTGGAAATACTTTGTAACGTCCTGTGTTATTCCTCTCAGCTGGAACTGGGCCTCGATGTGCTAAAACCACGGCCGTGGGTTGTGCTGCCAAAAGTCCGGTAACTTGATGGTGGCCGCGTAGATAGCACCGACATTAGCTGTGCTGCGCCGCCGCAGCAACAGCATTTTCATCACCGTCGTTGTTTGACATAATTCAGCCCCGGAACTCGTATATCATAACACCTCTCCCTTAAAGGTACAGTACCTTGGTGAATCTCTCTTTCAGTCTTACTTGTGGGTCACCACAATTTAATATTTAATCCTTGTCTCCTATATAAGCGCATTGCATTTTTTTTAATGACGGTATTGAAACTGATACCGTTGCTATTTTTAGACCCCGTGGTATACCGTATTACCGTATTACCGCCCAACCCTAGTGGGTATGTGTGTATAGTGAAAGAACCGGCCTCAAGGTTTTATTAAATGTTAAAGTTAATATTATATTAAAGATACTGGTTTTGTCTGCTTATAATGAGCAATGTTCTGCACATTTAAAGGCTGTCATTTTTCTATATTTGTTAGCCTGACAAGCCAGACCCACATCAAGATGTTGGGTCTGGGAACTCACCATTGACGGAGCTCAATCCGAGGGGTGGGATAAACGGTTGTCTTTCAAATTCCCTCTGCACGCAATAGGATAGCACTACAACCAGGCAGAGCAACAAGAAGGTAGCGAAGCTAGTTGATAGATTAAACTTTTGCCGTATCCGGTCGGCAAAACTCCGAACACATCTTCCTTTTTTAAGAATGATTTCAGTGCCGTTCTTTGTTCTTTTCTCAAAGAAAAGCTTAACTCCAAGTCTTCCAGAAGACCGCTGTTCCCAGCAGCAGCAGCAGCGGCCATAAGCCCGCCCACCGACTCTATACACGATGTGATTGGCCTGACTAGTTTGTTTTTTCCAGCTCGCAAGCCAACAGAGAGTGCCTAGACCCCACTGGCTGCAAAATACATTTGCTGCCGCTAGGGTGCTTCTAGATTTCTAGGCTATATATTTGTATTTATTGCCTGCAAATCTCATGAAAAGACCAAAACCATGCGTTAGTCTGTCTCCCTTTTGAGTTAACCTGTGGATGGAGCGCTGCTCTAGGATTATTTATACCAAGACATACATTTTTAAAAACTCTTCATGAATATATACTTTCATTATTAAAAAAAGCCAAATAATTTCATAAGAAAGATGGTCATTGTAGATTTTAGCAAACGCTACTCAAACAGGAGTAAATCATATATATTTAAGGTTAAATTGTTTTTTCACATACTGTAAACACATTACATACACAAATATCTTTGAGGATACATTTCATTGTTTTATTTTTTTTAAGAATTGTGAGTTAATTGCAAAGTGGAACATTTTTCAGTTGACAAACTATGTAATACCGATTGTTTCTAGATTACCTCAAACATACAGTATTTTTTGCTTTTTTCTACTTCATGTTCTTTCTTTATACCGGCTGACATATTCGTTGATTACAGATTATTCTTTTTTCTTTTCTTTCTCAGTATTTGTGTCGGACCAGGGACGTTGCCATTCATAGTTAGTGCCTTAACCTCTGATTTATCATGTTGTTGTTGTTGTTGTTTTTTTTACAGTTTTTGGACAACAATGGTGGTCTATGGCACAAAGGAATAACATATATCAGGCTTTGGATAAACCGAGAATACAGTACTTGTTAGTAGCTCACATTAAGTATTGGATTTGGTCTTTCAATGGGATGTATTGACAAATATCACCCGCTTTATCTTTAATTGTTTGTCGCCATCCAAGTGTTATGAGTTTGAGAGAGATTAAAATAATGTAGCGCCTACATTATTACTTCCGCCAAAGAGGTTATGTTTACAATTCAGTTTGTCTGTATGTTTGTTTGTTTGTCTGTTTGTCAGTAGGATAACAGAAAAACTACTGGCCCGATTTTTATGAAACTAAATTTTGGAGTGGATCCCAATCAAGGGGCCAGTTGCAGTAGATAACCGGTTATATAGATATTCCATTATTTTGTATAATGTTTGTTGATTTTTAAGAAATTGTGCAGCCTTGAACTAGCAGCACATTGTGTGTGTGTGTGCTGGACCTCTGGCATGATCACAGTCCACTCTGTAGCATTTTCAACCAAGTAATGAATAATTTACTGTGTTCCTGGAATTCATTAATTTTTTGGCTGCGATGTGTCTGCCTCTGCTAAAGAAAGGCTAAGAATCAGTGCTCCAGAGAAATCACAAGTTGCCATAACTACAAGTGCTGAGGTCTCAGTGCGGTCCAGAGTGTAGAGCCCCGGAGAGGTGGGCAGTAAGCCGACCATGAGTGAAGGCTGAGAGCTCTGGAGGACCCCATCCAGCAGGAGCCCAGCGCCTGAAGCGCTCCTCAGCCAGAGTTGTTTCTCTTCATTTTCCTCGTGTAGGCAGGAGATGAAACTGAATGCCTGATGGTTTATCACGTGAAGAAAAGGAAACAATCAACTATTCACTTAATGTCAGTCTCGGACAGATAATGAGGCAATGACGTCTTGAGGTTATAAATGCTTTTAATTTTTCTTCAATTTCAGATGCTCTTTTTTCCTAACAGCAAAGTTACAAAAAAATGGAGTGGTATACAGGCTGGATAATTAGGCTAAATTAAAAGATAAAAAATACATGAAGCTGGGAAATTGAATAGAGGACAGTTGCAGTACAAGGGCAATTTGGTTATCTTTTTGTACATGCTTTAAGCATGGTTATGGAAGAAGTTTCTTTTTTCTTCCATCTCACTAGAGGCTTCTTGCAGTGGCACTCAAGTGGCTCTCCCTCTGATAGACCGCCCTAATTCATACAGTTGGTGTTGTTAGAATCCCCCGGAGGCTGCCTTTTGTTCTTTGCCTTGTTTATTCCAGTGATGTCCTCTCCATCCATCGCTACATAGGAACCCAGACCACCACAGCTTAATGTTTTTTTGTTGTTGTTGTTGGATCAGTTCATACCTCTGAGGTATTTCACTGGTTTCTTACAGTGTGTGAAGAGAAACGTGTCAGTATTTGTTATGCAGCTCTGTCGTGGTACATTGGGACCACCAGTCCCCTGTCACTCGAAAGGTGTACAGGTTTATGTCCATCAACGACGACTTTTAAGAGTGATTTAAAATTCACGTGTGTCTTCAGCTGGATTTACAGCTGAGGTGAGGATTTGGGTTCAAGGTTTGTAAATCTGTGAAATATTGTTTCAAGTTTAGCAATGCTGTTTGTGCATTTGTTTGTGTGTTTCATATATGGAGCTTTTGACAGCATGTACGTGTGTTGATGTTTATAGTACGCCCATGTCCACTCTCATGTCCGTATATAGTATCTGTTTTCTGTCTTTCTCCACTGTTCCCTTGACTGCTGTGAGTTTAATCTGCAGTCTGAAAGGACACACACATGTGATCAGTCTTACAGTCCACACTGTTTGATTTTCAGTTTCAATAAATGATACCTGGTACTACGATTAACCGAGC
The DNA here is from genome assembly GCF_031162955.1 of Sander vitreus. Taxonomy (NCBI): domain Eukaryota; kingdom Metazoa; phylum Chordata; class Actinopteri; order Perciformes; family Percidae; genus Sander; species Sander vitreus. The sequence continues at coordinate 15,100,010 of NC_135864.1, forward strand.
TAACAGCTAACGGAGCTAACCGCTAACGGAGCTAATCGTTGCTAACAGAGCCTTCAGTTCTCCGTGCCTGTATCCATTAACTGCATCTATGGACTCGAGCACGAATAAAACGCTTAATTTAATTAAATTGGCTGGACGAGTTTTAAATTACAACTCAGAGTTGTTTGAATGACAGAAATCTGCTCAGATAAGATCCTACTGAGTGCTACAGGACATGTAACAGTAGGGTCCTCAAAACACAGATAAAACACTTCAACAAATGAGCAATGATCTAACAAACAAGGTGAACAAGAACTGACTTTAGAGAGCCCTAGTCTGATGTGATTCAACAGGAGTTAGGAGGAAATAGTGTTGAGATTAATAATAACAGGTCACTTTCTGTGAAGCTTGCAGATTTGTATTCTCAGAAGTTTAATAAATGCTAAGTGCACTAAACTTACTTTTTTCATTGAAAAGTTTATTTGACAAATTTTATTTTTTTCTTACCTGTTTCGTTTATTTAATATATTTTTCATACATTATTTATACAATATACAGTATGTTTTTACATTCTACATTTTTAATTGAAGTATACAAGTGTAGATTGGTGAAGTGTTCAATAAATGTTTTTCTTGAGAAATTCTGTGTATATTCGTGTTACATTTGATCTTTCAAATAGAGGTTTAAAAACAAGCACATATCGGCCATCGGCTGACCCTGATTTCTAAAGATCGGCATCGGCCAGAAAAAACCCATATCGGTCGACCTCTACCTGGTACTTGTAGGGATATTTGTATCCAAAAAAAAAAAGATTGTGGCGTGGAAATTATTCTGTTCTGTTGTGCATAGCTAGAATGTATATATGCATGCATGCATATAGGGCTGCAGCTATCGATTATTTTAGTAATCGAGTATTCTACCGATTATTTCATCGAGTAATCGGATAAGAAATACTTTTGTTTTATTGAAGAGCAATAATAAACAATAGTTTGGTTAAATTTTCGGAAAAAGCAACATTTTATATCATCTCTCAAAAAACTAAACATATGAAGTGCATTTAAGTGCCATATTACATTGTAAACTTTTTTAAAGAAAACATTTTCTAAAATGACATCAAAACATTAAACATACATGACCTTAAGTTGTGCAACTTAACTTTCAGAACTACAAGTTCCATCCTGAGACTGATCTGTATATAGGCCTATATGTAAATATATGTATATGTAAATATTAATTATACTCAATCTATTTTAATTTATATATAATATATAAAATAGATTGAGCTCTGTTACACTTATGCTAGTAGATCGTTGATCAGCTGTTTCTCCGTGAAGAGAGTGAGAGAAAATGGTGCGCAACAATCAACTCTTTCTCCGACGGGGTAGTCAACAAGTCGGCTCTTTAGATCAAATTGTGGTCACTGCTACGTATTTTCTTGTCTTTATTTTTGGTAGTTGGTGTGTTTGGTGTAGTTTCATCGTCCATACAACTCCGTGATTTACTTTTGTCGGATCCGCTTCGTGGAATGGATGAGAAATGTTTTCTGTTGAGATGCTGAAGCATTGACGTCGTGTTATTATTGTAGTAAGCTAGTTCGGTTTTTCAGTAGACACACTGTACAGAGTTTTCTGTACACTTATTTGAGTTATTCGAGGAATCGTTTCAGCCCTACATGCATACATTTCCTCAAATGCATGCATTTACGGGAATACATTGACCTTTTGCCAAAGCAGCTAATAATGGATGCAAACACTGGAAGCCACTTTATCGTGCTATGCAGCTTTACATCACTCTTAACAGCCCTGTGCTGAAGAAAACACTGAGCTCGGAGTTTAAAATGCAACTGATCATTTTATAGCAAATCGGTGAGTTGAGGTCATTTGTTGAAGAAATAGAAGCAAAGTACTCAGAAATACACTGAATTAAGGCAAGGCATTGAGACTGAAGAGACTCTTGTGCTTGAATGCACAATCCATGTAGAATGAGTTCCATATCTTGAACATGTTTTACTACTCTATTAACACAATGGAGGCATATCTGAAAAATCCACTTTGATTCCATTTGTTGCAGTGCAAGGATACATTTTAGTCTCGAGTCTGCTTGAGTCTCTGAGTATACATCTTTTTGTTGGGTGTAATGTGAGTTACAATAATTAAGCTGGAGGGCGCGACGCTAGATAATAGACTGCAAAAGTGAAAGGCCTCCAAAATGACGGATAATAACTCAGGGCATTGTTGTAAAGAGCACAGACGTGGAGATACAGCTGCATCACATTTACAGTACGCGTTGGCGCACACATGTATAATCCCAAATCCTTCAGATAAACATTCATATGAAGTATGTTTTTATCTCCCTCTCAGACACATACACACTGTACACCAACCCATTTCTATCTACATAAAGTACTTTTCTTCTGACTCTCTCCTTCACCAACACCCAACACAGGCAGTCACTCTAAGATGGACACTTATACACTCCCCCGTTCGTTTTATTGATCCATGCTTACACAAGTATTAGCACTCACTTAAAATGAGGACAAACAGGACAAACACACACACACACACACACACACACACACACACACACACACACACACACACACACACACACACACACTCTTACAGTTTCTTATGTATGTCGCTTGGTGAAACATACAACACAGGCTAACACACAACCAACTCGGGATAAAAACATGTGTCTGCTGGCAGATTCTTTCAAATTGAATTGGAGCAGCTGATGTATTCATCCAGTGTGTGTGATTTAACGAGGTCCACTCTGTCTCGTCATAAATAATTTTAATAATCTTGAGCTTCCCATTGATTTATATTTTTTTAAGCCATCCCAGTGCATTATTTGAAATCTCCAGCCTTTGTTTCAGATTTAATGAACCCACACACACACACACACACACACACACACACACACACACACACACACACACACACACACCGCACAAAGAGAACTTGTGCACCTACTTTTCCTTTTAGAAGTCTTTATTCATCTGTGTAGAAAAAAAGACGACCAATGAATGGAATAGCATTTTGCACCCATTTTTATGTTCATACATAACAGTGTTTTCATTATCACATCTGAAGGTGACATTTTTAAAGGAAAAAGGATTTCTGCACAGAATGAAAGAAAGCTTCAGTGCTCTTAAAAAACCAAAACAAATGCAGCAAAAAAAAAACAAAAAAAACAACACACCAAAACTCATCCAATATTACTGATACACAGTAACACAGGTTGGAAAAGAGAGAGAGCTACTCAAAGTAAGAATGGAACACTTACAGGCTCTATATATATATCACTCATCCCCATCCTTCCGTCTATTTTCGCTCTCTACCCTCTCCTCTTCCTCGTTTGATCTCTGGCTGTTTGTTAGCGTTTTCCTTTGAAGTTCCTCCTCCCTTAAATAATATTAGTGGGGTCATTGAGAGGCAGTCAGAAAGCAGGTTCCTTTTTCATGCAGTGTGTATTATGCTTGTTTTACTGTTGAGATGCACAGTGTAGCGGTCAGGCTGCGATCCCTGATCACAGAACTGTCTATGCTGTACTATGACCTATAAAACTGGACGACCTGAGTCAACTAATGTACTTTTCCTAACACAATCTTCATATCAAGTTTGAAATTTCAGCTCTTTTAAAGTAATATTTTTGACTAACTTTGGCTTCAACTTAAATGACTCCAAATTCAGATGCCCTCTTGTAGGGTGGGGAAATATGACAGATACTGTGCGAATACCATTCTGTGTGGCTGTGTGATTAATCTGTATATTTCAATTAATTGATTAATCGTCTGGTGTATAAGCTGTTGTGTGTTTCATCCAACTAACAGTCCAATCATAAAGATTTTCACTTTACTATCACATAAGACTAACAAATAACTCACAATTGGGGAGCTGAAACAAGGATTTTTTTTTTGTTATCAGCATTTTTGCTTAGAAAAGGACTTATGAATGTAATTCATCAAAATAGTATGACATGATAATGATGATAATTCTGTAGATCAATGTAATAGACTAATCTTTTAGTTTTCTGAAAGCTCTCACTTTAATATCTCTGGTTGTATATGGTCATTCTGTTACAGATAAAAAAAAAAAAAATTTAAAAAAAAAGCATAATTACTTTATGGCAATATTGGAATTTCATTTGCATCAATGTGATGAAGTACTATAATTTGGTAATTGGCTCTATAATTAGTTTTCCAATCAATATATCCCAAGTTCTATGTCCCAATACATATCAGTACATATACTATGATAGATGGTTTTGTCCATATTGCCCACTCTTACTGTCTTGTATTTTGAACTTTAAATACCAGTTAAAATTTTGAATGAAATTGAAAAGATAGATTGTTATGAGTGAATTTTAGCAGAGTATTTAGGCCAAAGTAGTCCTGATTTCCACCAAAAAAATGATTAGCTTCTAAAACTCAATTCAAATTAGGGTTACTTTATAAGATGTATGATTAGGTTTCTTCACTTCATTTGCAAAGATAATTTAATAAGGAGACCAGACCACAATAGAAATTGGGTACATGCAGTACTTTTTCTTAATTCTGAGGGAGAGATTTTTAATAGCTTCAAAAGCTACTCATTTGTCCTGTGGTCTTGACAATCGTTTTTCTCCGATTGTCTTGCAATGCCTCTCTTAAATGTAAATGGGTCTGTGTTATGATGACGATACATGGCAAATAATGTGGAACCTACCCAAAAAATATTGATCACAGGCAACTGAAAACATCAGTCCTTAAGGAAGTGGTATCTGCTGATTGCAGTAGTGGATACACTCTGGGTAAAACTTTTTTGGTTGATAATGTCACACTATTCCAGTTGTTGCCCCTCTTCTTTACCCCGACCGCACCCTTCTCGATCCCCCATCTTCTTTTCCTTTTGTCTGCTTTTTTACCTCCTGCCGCGGCATTTGTCACACGCCCTTTTTTCACTTAACTTCTTTTTTTTCTCTCATTTCGCTCTCTGCCTTAAGCCAACACACCTCTGTCAGTGCCTCCATGCCCAAAACAGCACCCCTCTCTCTATCCTTGTCTTATTTTGTATCCATCCATCCATCACCCCCCCCCACTCTCTCTCGGTCTCTCTCCCTCTCATTAGTCTCCCCATTCTGTGGTTTGTGTCTCCCGTCTCTTGTCAGAACTGTTATCACTGCTGTCAGCTCCCTTGGCGAGAACAAAGTCGTCCTCTGCTCACGGCACCACAAAAGACACGAGAGAAATAAAAGGAAAGAGCCTCAGCAAAAAGAAAGAGGCGGAAAAGAGGAAAAATGAAAAAGGAGGGGAGTAAACTAGAGGAAAAGGAGGGGGCTAGGAACACATCTTTTCATGTCATCCATGATACATTGTCATCTGTAGGTTATAACAACCATTGATGTATCCCTCTGTCATCCCTTTTATCTATACAGCACAGAGCTTATAGTTGGTAGGAAGATATGAGAGCTATCTCTATACACATCAAGTGCCTTTTCCTCATATTATAAATATATATCCTGCTAAATCAGCTAAGCCTAGTATATCAACCTCAAATAAGTTACTGTGTATTATTATGAGCTGAGAAGAACAGTAGGTTTGAAAGACACTGAGATATCCAAAAGAGAAAACGTAACCATTTATAACTATAAGTTGCGCTGAAAGAAGGACCTACTGTATAATGTAGTATACAGTAGTAGAATATAGTAGGACTGTTACTTCTGTCACTTAATAGCAATGTCCAATCAACATAGCTGAAATCAGTCATTTCTACTTAGCAAACCAATCAGAATTGAACCAGCAGAGGCACAGAGGGTACTTTGGAAACCAAGGACAAAATGGCCACCAGCCAAGAGGTTGTCATCATAGAAATGGCGCCTGGCAATCGTGGCTCAGGGAGTGTGTCCCTGTATTATCACGTGTAGGCATAATCTATGTCGGGAATGCCACCCTCTCTGTAGCCACGGTTGGTACCGTAAGTGACATGATGGTGGCTGGTTTGGCTGAGGATGGTGCCATTCAGGCTGCCGGCTCCCTGGCTGCTCCGGTAGGTCCCGTTAGCTTGGGACGAAGAGGAAGAAGAGGGGAAAATGGTGTGGATGTAGGTGACATCCTCCAGCTTAGGCTGCAGGGGCTGATGGGCCATAGCTGTCATCTGAAACCCTGCAGGAGGGGCCCTGATCTCTAAGATGGAAGTGTCTTTCTTGGTGCCTGACTCTACATAGTCATCGTAAGGTTTTCCACCCCGGCCCCTGCTGTATGAGTCCCCGGACACATAACCTGCTCTCTGTCCATACCAGCAGAAGATGCCAAAGATTAACAGCAGGCTTACTAATGCTGTGGCCCCCCCTATGATCCCAGCCAACGGCAGGACTGTTAGCTCTGAGTCCTGTCCCTCTTTATCTGACCCCTCCCCTCCTGTGCTGACCAGAGCCTCTCCAGTCTCTATCTGAGCGCAGGCTGGGGACGTTTCTTTACTGTCCGTGTCCATGCTGCCAACTCGTGATAAACCCATGCTGGAACCCCCAAAGGAAGATTCCTGTCGTAGTGGCAGTAGACAGATGAGGTAATGGGAGCGTGGGGTAAGCTGAGTAAGGAGGTACTGCCTCCTCTCTCCAGGTACCAGAGTCTCTGTTATGGAACCAAGAGCTGCACTGCTACCCAACCTCAGCCACGACAGGCGGAAGGAAGGTGCCGGCTGTGGGCACAGCCAACTCACCAATACACTGTCCGAAGAGAGAGGTTTTACAGACAGCTCCAGTGCCTCTCCAGATACTTGTCCTCCTTCACCGGGAGGCAGAGGCATAACAAGGCCTGGCCACTTGGCTCGCAGGGTGAAGAGGGAACCTTGTGTGGGGACTAGTAGAGAGGTAGTTGTGCTGCTGCCATGGGGGACTGAATCCACTGCTTGGCCCCCTCCAACACCATCTTCACCTCCTCCATCTTTTTCTGCTGGGTTGACCCCCATTCCAGTACTGGGACCAGCAGGGGGGCCTTCACACTGCTCCATCAGGGAGGTTAGTTCTCTGAGGGCCTGGCCCCTTACAGGTTCGGGACCCTGACAGGTCAGACCCCTGACTGTCACTGCTGCCCCCCGGCTGTGCAGCCATGCATGGAGCCAGCGAAGGTTGCAGCCACAGTACCAGGGGTTTCCTCGCAGCAGCAGCAGCTCCAGGCTTTCTGTGTCTTTTAGAAGTCCTCGTGGGAGAGTGGTCAGATTGTTTCCTGACAGGTCCAGCCTCTGTAGCCGCCGCATCCCGTCCAGTGCCCCCCGTGGTATGTGAGTCATTCCGTTGTCTTGCAAATGGAGTCGCACGAGGTGAGCCGAAGGTAGGTAGACTGGCGGAGACTGCAGGGCATTCCTGACCAGTGACAGCTCAGTCAGGTTGGAGAGACGGGAAAAGGTGTCATCTGCAATGCGTGTGTTGGCCAACAGGTTCCCATCCAGGACCAAGCGTCGCAGGGAAGAGAGCCCACGGAAGGCATGTGTGGGGATGGTGCTGATTCTGTTGTCGTCCAGTCGCAACTCTTCCAAGGATGCTGGCAAACCTGCAGGGATGCTTGATAGATGGTTCCGAGACAGAAACAGCAGTCGTAGTCTTGGAGTCCCAGAAAAAGCTCGCTCCTGGATGCTAACTGTGGATATAGAGTTATCATCCAGGTGCAAACGTTCTAGTAATGGTAACTTGGCCAGAGCTGATCTCGGTAACGTTCGTATATTATTATCCTGCAAATGGAGCTCTCGTAAAGAAGGCGGGAGGTGTATAGGGAATTCATCCAACTGGTTGGCATACAGGTAAATCACTCGTATGGAAGTGCTGCGTTCCAGTGAGGGAGGCAGGCCAGCGTTACTCAGCCGGTTGCTCTGCAAGTAGAGGATGGCAGCCATTAATGGTAGTGGAGGAATTATACTGAGGCCACGGTCATTGCAGTAGACAAAACCCTCATCACAGCGGCACACTGAGGGACAAACAATGCCCTCATCTCCCTCGCCCGTCTCCATGGCAATTGCCGCTGCCGCCAGTTCTAGCACCTCAGCCAATAAGGTGAGGCACAGGAGGAGCAGAAAGAGCCAATCACGGAGCTCAGCAAGACTCTCAGCTGCCATGTTGGTGCAGAGCTCCTGATTGAAAGAGAGGAAATAGGAAACTGGATTAAAACAAGTACAAAGGCTATAACTCACTGATTCCAAAATTAAAGTATTTTATTACATTCAAAAGAGAAAGTAGGAAGAGTTGTTGGCAAAAGGACAAGTTTTAGACGAAGATAGTGCAGGACAAACCGCAAAGTTAACCTCCTTTCTATAAAATTGCTTTACTTATCTGCTCTATTTCCTACCTGCTTTCCTTTTTTTAAATCTAAATTGAAGAAGATTTGGGGATTGAATAGTCGGACATACTTTGTATGAGCTGTCCAGTATTATATGGGTCAAAGCGACCAAGCAGAAGAAAACTGGACATTTAGAGGCAGAGAGTGGGATGAATGGTGGAGTGAGCGGGCGAGGAAGATTACCAGAATTAGAGAAAGCGAAAGGATGACAAAGATGGAGAAAATTGGACAGTCACAGTTGCAAGGAGGGAAAATAAGGGAGGAAAAGATTTTTCATGGAGATTAACTGAAATGGAGTAAGTGACATGAAACTAAAATGGACGAGAGATTGGGGAGAAGGACATCCAATTAATTGCCCAAAGTGCTGTTGATTGCTTTGAAGACACCAGAAGTGGTAAACTTGTTGTGACTGCACTATATCTGACCCTCCAATGGAATTGGAATAGAGAATACATGTAACTAAAGAAATAGAAAAGCTGAATTCTACAGGTTCCTGACGGTATATTCAGAAACACAGGGCACCTGCTTAGTTTATGACCAAAACACACAGAAATGCACACACAAATAGGTAAACATACAGAACACAAAGCCTTCACATACAGAACTGAGTCTCAGTACAAGCTGACATGTATAATGCATGTTTTCTCTTGGTTGTTATTGTTCGTGAAATTTCTATAAATTATTCAGGAAAGTGGTCTTGAAATCCCCAGAAATGTTTTAGCGAGATGTTTTACAGAGAAGCATTTTTCTGCAACATTAATACGTTCCTGGGTCTATGTTTTATGGTTTGTCTCCTAGCGAATCCTTGATACATTGTGTATGACACCAACATCAATAACATGAATTTGCAATTCAGATAAAATGATCTTTGTGCACTTACATTCACAGCACACTATTTATAGAATATAAATAATATACCGTAGTGAAAATTGTGGAAATTACATTGTGGCGTACTCGTTTGAATCCTTTCTTTTGGGTAGCCTGGGGCTGGAAAATGTGCCCTGACGTGAAATGCCTGACATGATTTGACAGCACATTTGATAAACAAATCCTCTAAAGGCAAGTTGCCACCCCCTTTATTTTTTTTTGTGTGCACGCATGCATGTGCATATTTGTGTGTTTGTATGTGAACTCGGTGCTAGATGCAAAATTGCCCCTTGGCTGCAGTCAAAATCTATGCAAAGCAAACAAGAGATGGCAACAATAGAAGAGATGGAGGGAGGGGGGAGGAAGGAAGGGGTTGGATTGAGGCGAGAAGACAGATGGAGAGTTGGACAGTCAGTCAGTGGAGGAGAGGGGAAATGAGTTCCTGGCAGTGAAGACTCAAGTTAGTGTCAGCTGAGTTTGCAGCAAAAAGAATGGTTTGAAATATTGTATTTTCTGTAAGATATGTGTAAAAAAATAGCTGCATTTGTTTATCTGTTCATGCTTGTTATTTTTATAAGTGTGTGTGTGTGTGTGTGTGTGTGTGTGTGTGTGTGTGTGTGTGTGTGTGTGTGTGTGTGAAAGAGATCTCAACTACAACAACCAGCTCCTGTCTCAACTCGACATATAACAACTCGTATTTGATATGTAAGGCATGGACCCATGCTTTATTTTTCTCTTATTTAATGGTATTTTTAGCTGAAACTACACTATTTTCAAGCATTACCAGCATTTGGAAGACAGAGAAAGTAAGGGGAGAGGAACACAAGAGGGAGTGTCAAGGTAGGAGCTGAGACCATATTGGGAATGCTCTATGAATATTAACTAGCATATGCTTCGGCGTCGCACTATCCCCGCTTCCCTTTCATAAATATCCTCTTGGCACAAAGCTATATGTGTGTTTTTGCCTACATGCCAAGGTGTCCTATCGGCACTTCCTCTTAATGATCCTTAGATTTTCTGTCTTTTCCCCTCCCTGCCTTGTTCTTTCACTCTCTCCAACTGTCGCTCTCCCTTATGGGACTCTACTCTCTCTGCATCTTTATCTTTTACGCCATTTACCTCTCCCATCCGCCCACCACCACCACCTCCTCCCCTTTATAATCTTTCATTATATTCACTCTCAGGTTTGTTTACAGAAGTGTCCATGCAGTCACCCTCCTCCTCTCCTCCCCTGTCTCTTTTTCTCTTTCTAATCCTCTTTTATAGATTCCTCTCCAGTCGTCTGTTGATTCCTACACACATGAGATTGGATCAATCAGCTCTGGTTCAGTCCTCCTGCCCAGACCTCCTTTCTCCTCTCTCCCTCATGGTGACTTAGTTTCTCTTTTTCATTTAGATGCAGCAGACCCCCCACCTCTTATTTTCCCCCACCTTCTCTTTTTCACACCCTCTCGGCCTCAGCTTTTCTCGCCCCAATATTTCAATCATGTTCTGAAATAAAAGCCTTTGTGTGAGCACAGAGCCAGTGTGTGTTTGTGTTTTTTTACTATCATGTAGCTGAAAGCAAGATGTAAGTGTGGTGTTCTTCATTGCGGTGAACGCAGGAAGAAAGTGTCTGTGTAAAGTCTGATCGACCCAGGGTGTGATTGCTAACCTGCTCAGTCTCTGTGCCTTTCACGTCCGCCGCAGCTTTGTTTTTCCTGTATCAAAGATTTGTGGAGAGGAGTATTAGTGTGTCTGTATTTGTGATTAAGGATGTAGCTGTGGATCTATGTGTGTTAGCGCAGTTTCCCAGTCTTTGAATCGTTCACAAGTGTAGCCTCGCTCCTCTGGGCCGTTGAATCTTCCTCAGCTTGGGTGAATGATGATAGGGATGATGATAGCCTGTACTCCAGGGCTCCACGAGCAGCAACACCAGCATGGCTCAAAGCCGCTTCGGCACCCACATTTGTGTGTTGTGTGTGTCCTACTGCCAAGCGCTCTCTCTTTATCTCTCTGGGGTAAGGGGCTTTTAGGCCTGCCAACTCAAGTCATCTTCATCGAGCGTCCAGAGGCCTAATTCTGAAACCACCGCTCCACACCAAAATGCTACAGTTGGGCAGCTAGTCAGAAGATGGTTGAGGGCTCAAGGGTCCTTCTTCGAAGTCAAAAGCAATCCTGGATAATCATATATACGCAGTGGGTCATGCAAAAATAGTAATAGTGCCGTGCTACACTTGCTTTGAATAACCAGGTAATGGTTTTAATTAATGAGCAGCAAGAAGAGAATAAGTGGGATTTCCAAGGCTCAAAAAAATCCAGCAAAGAGTCCTTACGATGATTAGTTGTATTATAACAGTTATAACAACATCAATTTCACAGTTCAGTGATGGTAATGAGTATGTTTGAGGCCGTGATGGACAGTTTGGCCCGGTGCAGAATACAGGCTTTAAGAGTTAGGTTCAGATGCTTCTTTCTCCTTTCCTCTCAGTTTCCGCCTCACTCTCTAATGTTTAATCGCTTCCTTTTCAGTTCACACAGATGCTCTTCAGAAGCAGCAAGGCCCAATGAGTGTGTACTGTATGTAGTCCGCTCTGAGCGGCGTTGTGATAGCCAGTCACGTGGCTCAGTGTGAAAAGTTCCCCCACAGGTTAGCAGAAATGGACCACCGTCTAGTATTCTCAAGGTAGACTTCACCGGTGTTTGCTTCAGCAGGACAGCTGGCTGAGTGTTAGTGAGCACCACCCTGAGAGGAGACAGCAGACAAGTAGAGTATTAGAAGTTAATTCCAAGATGCAGGGAAATAGAGGTACAAGGTGCACAACAGTCGTCAGTTTTGTGCCCTTTAACTAGCTTTTACTATTAAGTGAGCCCAAATTTTAGGGGTTCAGTGGTTAGAAATACAATATTGGCTGAATAGTTCAGTAATCATATGTCATGCTGATTACCTTAAAACTTCTACTTGTTTACTTTACTGCACAATATGCAAATATTGGCACAGTAGCTTACATATCTTTATTGATAAGGCTGCATAAATGAAATTCTGTCAATTTTTTTTTCATACCAGCTGTCTTTAAGTGACACCAAGATGTGCTTTTGGATTTCAACAATGGCACAATATTGAATACTAAAAGGTAGAGGCTAAATAATTATCCCCATCAGAACGGTTATACCTTTTTAAAATTAAGTACCTCGTGAAAATACTTCCTCAAGGTCAGCGCTGCATATACGCAACACCAAGCTCCCAACGGACACAAATCTCCCATTAAGGTAACTCCATGTTTTATATCTGTTTTTTATTCTTTGCACAAAGCTTTTGAGCTTTCATTAACAGCCACACGTTAAGTGCCTGTATCTTGTGTGCAGAATCATACCCCCCAGTGAACACTGGCTTTAGAAATATAAGGTTTTCATCAGGCATACTGAGTGTACAGAGACAGATTCATCAAGGCCATTAACTGCTCCGCTGCTCACATTCGCCTGTTCACTTCATCCCAGAGTAAGTAGACTACATAGCCAACTGGGAAATTATCATGCAGTTTGCTTAAACACAAATAGAGACAAATAAAGCCGTCCTCATTTTCATTTTAAAGGGCACATGCTGCAGCTGAGAATAAGTTGGTCAACAGCCTCCATGTCATGTCATGTACAGTATGTGTCCTTGAAGGGTATTTAAAATCATCCACAATTGTGCACCATACATCCTAACCTCAGGGGGACTGTATGTGTTTCTATTTTAGGATTGGTATTTTAGCAGGTTCCACAAATGGAAAGGAATGTGTTTAATTGATTGTGCAGTTTAGTGGGGTACTTAGGTAGCTGGTGTGGGATGAAGTTGAGCAGTGTGTGGTGAGATAAATTGTCCTTTTTATAAAGCAGCTCCAGACTGATCCAGTTTGTGGCACAGTAAACTGATTTATATGTGCAGAGTGTGGCTAACATGCGTAATGAAAACGGCTCGAGATGGGAGAGAATGCTAAATAGACATTGTTTGCAAAATGCATCGACTTTGTGATTGGCATTTAAGGAGAAATGAGATAATGGTCTGTTCAAGGACAGTCTAGATGTATACAGAGCTTTATGTTTGGTGCTGTATATTAACAATATAAAATGCTATATCCTTTTTATTCCATTCATTTGTAATTCATCCATTGATGTCCAATACTTCAAAATAATTAAATCCTGTTAGTATTTTTTCCATGTTATATTTTGGAGTGCAAGGCTTTTAAGTGGCGTCGAAGTCCAATCATAATTCAAATGAAGACTTAATTGGACGTCATCAGTCATGTATTAAAACCAGATGTCACCTTTAATGACAGCAACTGTCGTTTTAAAAAGAGTCCCTTTAATTGGTTGCAATGTCTGGTCCAAAACTACCCTTACACTCTGTACTAATCTCTGCCTACCGCAGGCAAAATGTCTGCCCGCATTGGACAAGATGTGAATATTGAACATCAGCTGCATTTCCACAGCTCACTCCTATTGCCCATTAGACATCAATATGTGAAGCTCTATCTGTATAATGTCGAAGCTGTCCTTAAAACTTTTTGTGATGGATTTTTGAGAGCCTAGCTAGGGGGAGTGCGATGGGGAAGAGGAGATGGAGGAAACGGGGAGCATTAGGGAGCATGTTTCAGAGCAGGGAGTTAGAGACTAGTCTAGACTAGACTAGTCATTCAGGAGAGAGTGTCTGAAAACGAAAATGTCAGAGTTTGAGGAAGGTTAGAAAAAGGTACAGAAACTTACTGACTTGTCATAACTGTGTTTCAGTACATTGTTGAAGCAACAGCACCACTTTTCAAAGGAAAAATCTCCCTTATTAATTGCCAACATTTATCCAACTTCTGAATAAGATATTACACCAAACCTGTTAAAAGTGAATGGATACACCTTGACATGGAAATTGTGACAGTCAAGTTTCCTAGAAGCACCCTCATTCACATTCATATTCAGACAGCATAGAAAAACTCTTGACTTCTAATTAGGGCGGTACATGTGGGTTAGTGTAAGGGTCAAAAACAGTTTGAGGTGAGGTTGCATTAGGTCTCTAATATCAGGTTGGTGGGACAAAACAAGCAATTCAAATGTCCACTTTAGGAAACTGATGGGCATTTTACTTTCTTTTTTTTTCACTTGATTAATTGCTTAGTTGCAGCCAAGCAGCAAACTCTGGGGCTGAAAAATGAAGGAAATGCAGAAGTGCCAAAAACTGCAGTTTGCTCCAAAATAGATTTGTCATTTTGGCTCATCAGAAACCTGTGGTTGACATCACGGAGACTATGTCAATATTTTATACAGTCTATGGTTGCAGCCCAAGAATAGACATTATGGAGTGTCTTTTCTCAAAAAATGAAAACTTTAAAGTTAATTCATTGTACTGTAATTAAATCTCAGGTGTTTCAGCCAACAGGTGCACAGGTCACAGTCCATTAATTTTTCCCCTGCATGTTTGAAATTTCTTTTATTAACGTCTCGTATCCTTACAGAGTAAAACCACAGTCAAATGAGTAACTGTACTCTGGTAACATAAGTACATTAAGAAAAATGTAATTTAGACACACTGGCACATTATCGACAATTGACAATGTCAAACAGTAAGGTGATGCAGAAAATGAGCAAATACTTTAATCATGCTAGAGTTAGTCAGTAATAAAGTGTAAATTATCTTAGCGTTTTTCTTTGAATAGGTACAACTGTGTTATTTTTTTTTCCCAGCAAAACAATTCCTGCGTATTATTTCTTATTATTACTTTCTACTTTGTTATACCTTTCACACCCTCAGTGAGGAGCAGAAGCAATAATAATGAGAGCAGTTCTCACACTTTGGGCAGGGGACCTATTTAGCGTTGAGGTCAAAAACATTCCTGACTGTTTGCTGTGCGTCTTTTTTTGGTGTACTTGTTTTTTTTCTGAATAACTGAGAGCACACAGGGAACGTCTCATTCCTCGGGGACAGAAATCACTCTGCTCTTGTAAGCCAGTCAATGACAGCGCTGCAGTATGTGACTTTCACTGTGGCTTCTGTGCAGTCCAAATGCTCTCGCTGTTTTGTTTTCCTCCTTTGCTTTGTACTATAAGGATCAAATGTTAGCATATATTTATTTGCTTTGTGTGACAGTACAGTAAAGAAGGCTGGTGATAACAGCTGAATAAATTGAGAACAAATTGAGAAAAATACAAGAATAAACATTTAAAGATGATGCATCTGAGCTCAGGGCTACTGAAGGCTCCAGTTTACCGGCATGTGTTTTTATGCAACACATCGGTTACATACAAGTGTACATGCGTGCTGTAAGCTGTTCATGTTCTTACAGATTTTCAGATGGAGGCAACATTTGTACAGTAATATGGGCAGCGCATTTATATGTGCATTATTAGAGGTCAGCTTGTATTATCTACAGATTGATGTGAGATATAGAGAGGAGAGTCTGGTACTACAGGTGTGTTTACTTGCATATGTCTTTGATTTGACAGTAGGTTATACAAGACAAATTTATGGGAATGAGTCTAAGAAGGACTATAACGCCTCTGGTGAAAGCAAAAACAAAGAGTGCATACTTGGGTGTTTCTGCTGTTTGCATAAAAAAAATACCGGGAAAAATGTTCTCTCTTGATTTTGCAAATTCTCCTTTAGATGACCTTGTAGCTGCACTTTCACAAATTTGAAACATTGTAGTGGGTGGCAGCAGGAAATTGACGATATCAAATCTGCATTTCCATCCACCCTTCGCTCCATCTAAGAGCACAGAATAATTTGGGAAATGGAAAGCGAAGAAAAGTGACAGCTGTGCTGCTTGGCAGTGTGCTCGCTCTGTGCACTGTAGGGAGCAAGGAGATAGGAAGTGAGGGAGTAGGAGCTAGGGATTAATAGTTTTGGGGCTGGGGACCAAAGTCTGAGTACTTTGTAATCATGTGGCTGCATAACCCCAGTGTTAGCGAGGTTGATGAGCATGCGTCCCTGCTGACACACACTCTCTACATCCACTCTGCTGAATATTAATATGGAGGAGAGAATTCCTCTGAGCCCCATTGTCAGAGAGCCTTATTGTTCTCTGCTGGCCTCTGCATCGGTGTGTCTGTATATGTGTGTTTAGTGTTAATGCGTAAGTTGGTGTCTACATTGTGTGCTTATGCATATTATGTCCATGTCTTCATTATGTGTGTGTGTGTGTCGGCTGCAGCAGAGTAGCAGTTAAAGCAGCAGTGAGGGAGATGAGGGGTGTGTTCGTGGCCCGCCATGGCCCATAAAGACAACTGGCCTGAGAACACTTGGACCAGCCATCAGGGGCCAACATTGGCAATTATTTCACCTAAAGGCACTATCTGTAAAATGAACACTCTCATTAAAACGGCTGTGTGTGTGCACACGTGTATGCATGCAAATGCATTGTGTGTGTGTGTGTGTGTGTGTGTGTGTGTGTGTGTGTGTGTGTGTGTGTGTGTGTTTGCGCGTGCGTGCGTGTGTGTACACAGGTTCGTTTGCAAGTCAATTTAGAGGCACGGCAAATATATGGCAGCACAAATGCTTGTCTTTCAATCAAAGTGTAATGTGCTGTTTATGATGTTTGACTGTGCTCATGTATGTGTGTATTTACAGATTTGTTTGTGAGCACATCTGTGAGTGACTGTGTGTGTGTGTGTGTGTGTGTGTGTGTGCGCGCGCGCATCTGTGTGTATGTAGGTGTGCATATGTATCTGTATGGATTTATGTGTGTTACTGTTTAACTACCCCACACACGTAACCTCCCCATCTCTGCCTCCCTGTTTCTCATTTACTGAGCGAGTGCCAGAGAGGAGTGTGGGGGAAACGAGAAAACAAGTGATATGAGAAGGAGGAGAGAAAGCGAGGTGGAGAGGGAAGGAGAAGGGTGGAGGTTTATACAGGAAAAATGAAGTGAGGCTGGAGTAAAAGGGAGAGAGGAAAGAGAGGGGGGATGACAGAGAAGAGGGGGAGATGGAGAAGCAGAGGCAGGAAGGTGGGGGGAGAGAAAGAGGCGGAGGAGGAGGCAGCAGATTTATGAAGCCATTGGAATGTAATTTGGAGGCAGAAATTACTGTCAGCCTGAGCAAGGTTTAAAGTCAGTGAAGCGTGTGTGTGTGTGTGTGTGTGTGTGTGTGTGTGTGTGTGTGTGTGTGTGTGGCAAGTATCACAGACAAATGGATAGCAAATGTGATGCAGAATAATACCATAGAAGCTCTGCAGTTACTTGTCATACACACTGATCGCCATATGTGTGTGTGTATGTGCATGGACCTTTTTTTTACTACTACTCCATGCATGAGTGACGTGACTACACAGCATCGGAACATAACCCCATATTCATATTTAACAGCTCATATTTCATCCATGCTTGAAGACAAAGATATACACACACACACACACAGACACACAGACACAGGCACTGAATTCTTGTCAGGCTCTGAAGGCCGTGGCTCCGGCAGACTCAGTCGAGAGTGTCGGCATGGACAGAGCGAAGGCTGGAGGGAGCAGAGCGGGAGAGGAAAAAAACAGAGAGAGAGTGTCATGGATAGACAGAGAGAAAGGTAGAGGTGGAAAATGGAAAAAAAAGAGTGAGAGAGGGTCTAAAAAAAAGAGTGAGAGGGATGTGACTAGCTTTCTAACACAGCAACACACAGCTTCCATTTAGCATGAGAAGGAGGGGAGAAGGAGAGATGAGGGAAGCGACAGACGGGGATAATCAGCAAAGATTGAAGGGGGGCACTCGGCTGTAGCACACCCTCGGTGTGTGTTGGCTTCAAGGCTGCTCATCTATTAGTTGCAGTGGGCAAACATTAAAAGGACAAGGCTGGTGTTTTTCTATACTTTTCTTAACAAATTCCAAAGAAAAGCACAAAACCAACAATTTGTTACTCCATCTCTCAGTACTTCTGACCTTTCTAACCTGTCTGTGGCTCTCAGCCCCAAACCCATTTGTTCGTACTGAAAACTTTAAAAACTCACAAATATATACAGTAGTTTCATAAAAAAAGGTTCAGTAGTTTTCTAAAACAGTTGAGTTTTTTAGCAAACATCACTAATACATAAGTAAATAGTGCATTTGTTGGGGACTATTTTCAGAAGTGGAATAATACACATTTGGTGCACTAGTGAGTATTTACATCAGGATAGTGTATGTGACATTGACTTAAAATAAACAAGTGTCTATGTTCATTGTAATTGCAATGTTTTTTCAACAACAATTTAGCTCATACACGTTTTGATGACATCTAGCTCTTCGTCCTACAGTATAGAGGCTGAATGCACCTTCTCAGTTACTTTAGACAGAAGTGTCTGCAAAATGAATGTAACTGAATGTAAAGGTCTACGACACAGAGGAATGAGGCTTGTTGACTTTGGTGTTTTTATGGGTTTTGTTGACAAAATAAAAACGATATTGCTAACCCTTTTCTTTAAACTATTTACATTTCTAACCTATCCCTGCTCCCAGCTCAGCAAACGTTTACTCTGGAAGTCCAGGATTGTCAGTATGCAAAGGTGGTTGTCCCTGATAATCTTATTGGACCAAACATGGACAATCACGCCACCTGAACTGGAACCGCTTTGTGCATCATCCAGATTTGGAGCAGAAAATAATATTATCAAAAACAAATTCATGCACAGCAAGCCTTACAACAGCCCTCTAGTAAATTGAGCATTAATCCGCCCCTGACTTTGTCTCAGTCTGTCAGAAATGGAACAAATATATTTAGAGACATGTAACACAGCTGTACAGCAGCTTATAAGTGGCAGTGATAAAACTGTGTTTTTTTAGGTTTTACTGTAGTTGAAAACCTCTGACCAGACCGGCTGATTGAACTTGAGATGAATTTTTTTTTTCCCAGTGCCCTCTCACAAACACATGCAACATTCTCCACATCTTTTCCACACTTGCAGGAATAAACACCCTCACAGCCTCTCTTACATGCTCACAAGCAAGCACACACGCACACACACACTTTTGTTGCTGTTTTGACCCGTGAACTTTATTGCTCTTTTGACCGGGAACTTAGTCTGACTTTCATTTCCTTCACACTAACACACAAACACAGCAGCTCTCTATTCTTTGTTCTTCTAGCCAGTGATAATGATAGCAACACCATTATGCACTGTGACAACACTACCTCCCACTTACTCTCTATGGCAGTTCACACAGTCTCTACTTCTGTCTCTCTTTGCTTCCCTCCATCTCTCTCCTCTCACTCAGAATAGCGTTGAGGTCAATTATCTCTGAATTTGCTTATACAGGCCGACTACTTCTGGCTGCTGGAAGGTGTTAAGTGACATTTGTAGATTATGTAGAAGGTTTTCTGCATGTTTTTTTTTTTATCATCCTCCTTCCACACCTTTTCTTTCCTGTTCACTTTTTTTCACGCTTGTTTGTTCTCTTCCTCTCTTTGCTGGCCCTTCTTCTAGTTGTCTTTTTCGTCTTTCTTTGGCATCTGTGTCTTTTTTCATCTCAGATTCTCTGTCTTTTCTCTCTTCGACAAAAAAAACATTAAAATATATAATGTTATTATTTATGTCATTTTTCTTCTCATGTTAGTCGTTGATATTTATCACAAGATAAATAAAGTAAGTATTTCTGTTTAGCGTCGGAGTACCCTAAGAAACTAGGGACTCAGAACTTGAAAAATGATCAAGAATTGTGTAAGCTGCAAACAGAAAATCTATTTATTTAAATACATAATATAATCCCCAAGTTATGTTAATCATTTAAGATCCCTCATTTTCTACGATTGGCACTCATTCTGGGGATGGGTCTAATTACTGGTGAGAGTGCAAGCACTTACACTCTGCCCACACTGTTGGAACAGGTTTTAAACCATTGCAATACTTTAAATAGTGTCCATCAACAGAAAATGTGTGTTTGTGTCGGACTTTAAACGATGTTCGCCTTGTCCAATTTGGGACCGTCTCATCCACTTTATGTAGCTTATGTATCCGTCACACCACCGACGTCTTGTTACCTAATTTATCTACAACAGCTCTTTAAATTTAAAGCTATAGTGCGTCCACCCCCACCCCTCCTCCACGCAGTTGCTAGTAGCCAAGGAGGACACGGAGGATTAAAAAAAAACATGATGGAGTCTTCAGAAGAGGTAATTAACTTCAATTATCAAAACGTTACGCACCAAAGCTTTAAGGCTGTTGTGACTGTTGCTGCTTTATGTGCTGACTTGGTGTTAAGTTTCTCTTCTCCTGATGTGTTGGCATCAAGTTATTAGTACGTTGTCAAGGAATGTAACTTATCAACCGCAGATCAAAGATCAAAACATTTTCTTATTAAGGACATTTTCTATCAGTATCCTTTATATTTTATATCCCTACCTTTTACATGCACACTCAGTTCAGTTGTGGTGTACTGGAGGGAGTCAAAGATAAACCTTTTGTGTGTGTGTGTGTGTGTGTGGTGATAATATTCCTTGCTTTGTTTTATTTCTTTGAAACACTAAACACAGTGCATCTGGTCTTTGTGCATAAATGTATGTTACAATTCTAATGCTACCGTGATGTCCTTATCAAATACACTAAACTAAACTTTCCATCCACGTCTCCCCCTCTACTTCTTCCGAACAGCAAAGCCAGGACAAAACTCCAATGGTGATAAGATGAGAGCAAACCACTGAGAGGCAAGCAGTGCAAATGGGAATTTTCAATAGATGGGTCCTGAAACCTATTGTCACAGGGAGAGAGAAGATGAAAAAGGAGTGAAAAGGAGTGAAAGGGAGAGGATAAAGAAGAAAAATGGAAGGAGGGGAGCATAGATGGAGGCAGACAGAGAGACAAAGTGAGCTGTAGAGTTTTTGCCCTGGAGGAAGCCGGTTTCCAAAGAGGGAATGAACAGCAGAGGAGGGAGTAAACGAGACTTTGAGAGAGAGTGCTGCTGGAGAGAGGAAAAGAGAGAACAGGAAGAGGAGGAGGTGGGGACGGACTGAGGAGTGGAGGAGAAGGGAAGAAAGCAGTGAAGATGAGGTAGTCATGAGAAAAAAATACAAACGAGGGTGGATGAGGCAGACGTGGGTGGACACAAACACACACATACACAATACTCAGAGTATGTTTTGCATAAATATAGTGTGAATAATGAAAATGCTGGCCGCTTCATTTTAAACACAGCAGCTAATAATTAAAACAGTCAGACCTCACACTGTGGGCTACAGAGACAGCACAGAGACTTTTATGAATAAGCGGTAAATAAACTGTATTATCTCTGGGGGCTGCTGCCTTGGGTTCTGAAAATATATTCTGACACACTGCTGTGAGCTTGAGTCCAGCTACTTCACCCACTCGCTTCACCTCCAATATGGGTTAAACAGATATGCAGGTATAATGATAAGTATTCATATTTTCCCACTGACCAAAACATCCCTGTCTTTTCATTTTAATGGCAAACTCAGATTTAAAATAATTCACCGTTTCTCCCATCATGTTAATCTTGGCAGGACTGAAAAGCCTTCTGCAACAGTATTTAGACCATGGGACACTGAAAAGCCAGTGGAACCCTCACAGATGAAAGCTTTTAGGTGGGTTGGCAGCTTCTTAAGGCAGGGTGAGGCAGGTTTTACAGACTGACACCCTTGAAGCTGTGAGTGAAATCCTCCCACACCATGCTGGAATGATTTCTCTGCTTATCCATCTGTGATAAAGAAATAACATTCATAAAAACATATTCAGCAGCTGCGTTAAAAAGTAGCCTCTGTCACATCAGCAGTGGACCATGCTCATAATGTCTGAATGAAACATAAACAGCTTTAATATCGGCCTGTTATATCGCTATAACACTGCTCTCTATCAGTACAGGAGGAATACATTAAATTTATCTGCACAAAAAAAAGAACTACACACCCATCTGCCTGCAACATTATGTGCCAAGGGTGCTATGATATACTACATCTCTCAGCAAAACACACATTTCCACACATGGCCCAGCATGCATACACATTGCCTGATGACAGTATGTGGATAAATAATCCCATTAAATATGATTGAGGGTTTTTCCGACTCAAAGCATTTACTATCTCTCTCCGTGTCTTTCTCTCACTCTGTGTCTCGCTCAGAATGAGGTATGCACAGGAAGTATCTTCAGACAGGCAATTTACAAGCCGGACACCCTCACACACCCTCACACACGCACACGCACGCACACCCTCACACACACACACACACACACACACACACACACACACACACACACACACACACACACGGAGAGTCCACCAGAAGGCACTCTTAGATAGGTCACAATAACTCTCGCTCGGTTGAACTTGGCACTTATGCCTTTGGAGCAGAATCCCTGGAGTCGAGAGAGAGAGAGAGAGAGAGGGAGAGGGAGAGGGAGGAAGGGAGTCGAGCATGATCCCTGCTCACCTGAGAGATCTATTGGAATTCAGTACATCAGGTCAAACACATATTCCTGCCAGTCGCCCTCAAAATTGAGCACCATCTTGACAACTTTGCAGTTAGTGTAAAACTCTGAACTGAGCTCGGTAATTGGCTTGTGCACATTTATTTTATTCTCTGATCATTTCGGATAGCGTGGCAGTGTTTGGCTTTTCATTCTTTGTTGCCATGGTAGGCTGGTAATAATTTGGAATTTGGTTCCTCTTACGCACTTGTTTTGGTCCACCTGTATAGATTTTGGTTCTTTGGCAAGTTGTGAAGACCTTTAAACATGCATTCACCAAGAAGCACAGGCAACTATAAAAAGACAACTGACCTCAGAAAAGCCATAAAATATCCAGTCAACTAAAGTGTAAAACAAAGCTTTGTAACATATACCAACAAACATGTAAAAGGTAGAAATTAGACACAATTCTACATATTTAGCTTTTCAGCAGACACAGAGACATTATATTTGAATACCCACTGTTTGACATAAATTGTTTCCCAAAATCTCAAATTGAGCTTTTTAAAATAAACACAAGTTCCAAAAGAATTGCATGCACCACATGCCATTGCAACATTAATTGTTGCTGCAGGCAACACACTCAGACTACTGCAACAGATGTGGACTGTGGCACAACTGATACAAAATTGGAAAATGTAGACAATCTGGAGCTTGTGGCACACTGATGCCTTTACAAATGCTCTGCATTATGAGAGAAGGCTTTCAAAAAGGGTTGGACATTTGTTTTCTGATTGTTCTGATTCAAATACAGTTCTTAACTAGAAGGGCAAGAGAGCAGACCTCAGCCAAGACAAGCCCTATCTCACAATGTTGATGCAGTGTGAATTTTTTCAGTTGGGAACTAAACCAACTGAAACATGACATCTTTCATGTCTTTTTATTTTTTCATGTTCTGAATAGTTACATCACAAATACTGTACACTGAAATAAAAAAAACAAATGTAACACGACATATAAAAACCAATGTCTAGAAATTAGATAATGAATGGCTCATTATTCCTGGAATAATCAGTAACCCTTGGCCATAGGTGCATCATTTATTTATTAATACTTTCATACATGTCCCTAGCTTTCTCAGCCTTTGATCCAAGAAAGGATCAAAAAGAAATCTTTGCTTCTAATGAACTCCTCATCCAGATTATCACATCTTTGGTCTTTGCTTTGCTTTTTTCACTGGGTTTATTATCTCTACAAACTTTCTTTTCTACATCTATTTGTGGCACATTCTCCACAGTATCAACCACAATTTGTCAAACATTTCAGCTGTCAGTGATACCGACTAAATATTTTTAATTATCTTTCACAACCCTGCAAAGCTTAATGACAACCGTGTGTTTTTCATAAGTGTTAGGTGCTAGTGCGGCTAACTGTATCTGTTGTCTTTCTTGAGGGGTTTAACAGTGAAAAAGTGTATTCTTTCTAGAGAGTATCTTTTGCACAAGTGAGAATCTCAATTTAAATGTAATTAAACATAGCTTATAACTTGTTTTTACAGTTATTCAGCTCTTTTTAACTTGCACTATTTAATCAAAGGTGCCAGTATTTCTGGAGGTGCCTGCAGCTGGTTTAAAGCTAGGTAACAGTGCAGGAGCTTTGAAGTCGTGTGTGTGTGTGTGTGTGTGTGTGTGTGTGTGTGTGTGTGTGTGTGTGCGCGCGCCTCCTTAATAGTTAAAAACCTTCCCTTGTATAATGCATCTCTCTAATGTCCATATCTGGCATCTAATGTGGGATATATTTATTTCATGTTTTCTAGGGATCGTATTTATTATGTGTTCCGCCAAAACATGACATAACCTTAATCATATAAAAGCAGCCAACCCTGTTTCAGAGCCATACTGCTTCCTAAAATTGATTGCATAAGGCATAAACTAAGATAATAACTAGACCTACATAGAATCAATTTTGAAATGTTGTTTGGATGTGTTGGTCTCATTGTCTTAAACTCTACAGATTGTTTTGCTTTTCAAACAAATTGGAAAGCAAAAAGTGGATTTTACTCTTGAAACAAAGTCTATACATTCATTTATCTTATATTTTTGTTCATGAGTTAGAAGCTATTGGTATGCACAATGAATTAACTTTACAAACTTTATTCTATGTTCAATAGACTTTCAGCTGATCTTTTTGGGCCATCCTAGGCTCTGAGCTGACTGTATAACCCTGATTACACCTGAAATCAACGTACAATATGTATCTGGATAGGGAAAAATGCATGTTAATGCAAGAAGTAAATGCATGCATTAGCATTTATTTGGAGTTGTGTGTTTGGCCACCTAGCAAGTGTACATCTAATATACACTCCCCTTTTAGCTTACTATCTGTGTCTGTCTGCTGTTTGGTGCTGAGCATGTAGTGTACAGTGGGTTTTTAGAGCTGTTACTTTGAAAACAGGTTCCTGCTACAGCCAAAAAAAAAGAACAGTAAAGTTGCAGCTGGACAGCTAAACAATAATAAATAAAATAAAATAAATAATAAACTCACTATAAAGCTCCGTAAAGTCGAGGGGAGCTGCAAAGCCACCCCTTTCACATTTTCATTTAATACATTATTATAAAAACATAGATTATAGTTGGTTCAAGGAAAAATCACCCAGCAAGTTAAAGTATTGCCTATACTAGCTCAAGCAAGCCAACAAAAGCTACAAGTGGTAGCAGAAGCTAGCAAGTATTTCCTCAAAAAAAGTGATTTGAAATGAATGACGCCTGTCTGTAGCATTGCTTTCCTTTACCTAAGGCGTGCCAAGTCTGCCCCACCTAACTGATTTGCATATTGAGATGCGATCACAATGTCGGCAGAATCGAGATATTGAGAAAGCCCATCAACACCAGGTGTAAATGCATATTGCATGTCATTATCCAGATACATATCACATGTTAATACTAGGTGTGGTGCCTATGCCATTTGGTGAAGCTGCCCGTTGCCTTTTGCAGATAGAATTGGGTCTCTTCCTTACATTTTCAAGTAGTTTTCTATTGCACAGTATATAGCATACAGTGTAGAGAAACAGATAAGATCAGAGAAATGAGCAAGGCTCAAATCCAGTAGATATTATAAGCTCATGCATTCAGCTTGCTGAACCACCATTTACATTAGGATTTTCTTTCATTATGATCGGTTGTATAAAAGATAGAGCTGCATTTTCTTATCTTATTTTTTTAATAATCTGGGACAGTGCAAGTGTTATCTACAAACATGTTTCTGCCATGAGAGAAACTGGGAATCTGAAAACTAAGATTAGTAAACTAAAATGTAAAGAACAAGTTCAGATTGGTGATGTTGACTGACCATACTATTAGGTTGACTGTTTACATCTAAATGAACTGTATGTTCCACTAGTATTTGTTTAAAATGAGAACATGTGCCGTACTCATCCTGGGTGCTGTCTGAGTCTCTGTAAAGCTGTTCAGAACACGATTATGAAATCATTGTTTCGGGGGTGGGTTAAACACTAAATCTGGCCAGAAGAGCAGTGTTTCCCACACACAGGCTTTAATAGGTGGGGTGCCTGGAAACATTAATGCGAAGGTATATTTTGAGACATATATATATATATATATATATATATCAGGCACTCCCCTCCTACCCTTGTATGAGAAGATTTTTTGTAAACCACAGACTACCTTCAAATACACTTGTATATTCTGTATATATTTTAGTTGATGGGCTCTTGCTGTAGGTTTTCCATTTGTTTTTTTTATGTATGCCATGACCATGAAGATAACAAGACGATTTCCTTTCTTGCTGATCCATAAAGCACAGTCTGATCTGGTTTAATTCATCTGACTGATGAGCGGACTTAACCATTTAAGACTGTCTTAAATAAAACAGCCATGAAAAGGCCACAAGTCAATTGAGGGCAGCATGGACATCTTCCATTTGTTACTATTGTATATTGATTTGGATGGGTACCAATTCCAATATTGAGTCATTAATAAAAGGAAATGTTAACATGTTAATATGCTTAGTAACAGTCCAGTCCTGATTTCATACTGCTGAATTATTTACATTTTGCAGTGAAACATTAATACTGAATGCCATGACTGTAGGCATGAAAACAAAGCTGAGGACAATCTTTGAAATTGTTCCAATCCCTATTTTTTTTATATACGTAAGCCACTGTATGAGGTTATAAAGACGATGTAAAATATTGAATTAATAAATGAACAGAATCAGAAATCATTCAGGTAGAAACATTAGATAAGAAAGTCAAATAGCCTCAGGACAGCAGACATACTGCTAAGATACATGAAGCACAGAGAGTCATCTCTTCCTCTTGACACCTGCTGTTCTGCCACAGGGCACTGACCCAGTGCCTTGAACGCTGCTCACCACTACAGTACATGCAATCACTCGCGGTTACACTGAACAAACCGCCACCAGGTAATAACGCCCTAAGTCACTCCTGAAAAAAACTGGACATGCTACTGGCTACTGGTGTTTCACATTTGACAGTTTGGAACAAATTGCCTGTGTACAGTTCAGCAAGAAAGGAGGGGGGGGGAGGGGAGGGAGGAGTTCTTTATAACTCATATGTTTAAATTATATTCAGGCTCAAAGTTCTGCAAAATTTAGAGTTTCACTTTGAGTGACAGGTGGGCTGCCGTCACAGGAGGCAAGCATAGACTGTCTATGCCTCAGCTCAATCCATGCTCCACCTCTTTGCCCATTTTTTAATTAGCTGACGTCAGTTGCTGCCAATATGGCAACAGCCAGAGCCACTGGGGAGGCGCCCACTTTGAGCTTCATTTTGGCTCTACAGAAACCTATGGTTGACATCACGGAGACTATGACCACATTTTATACAGTCTATGCTTTCAGCTCATTGTTTTGGGTTTACGGCCCAAAAGGCTGTGATAACCCCACTGTATGCTACCTGCTCGCACCAAACAGCAGGCAGACAAACTTAGCGACTAGATGTTGAACTTAGTGGAGTATTAAGCGGCTACAGAGCCATATTTTACTAAACAGAGCTAAAAGGAAAGTGAATATCAGACTTACATGCACCAAGCTGCCAGAAACAAAGTAAATGCTAATGTTGCTGTTGTGTGTGCTGCGTGCGTAACAGGCAACTGTTTGCTAACCTTAGCAATTTTAATAATAAATGTGTTTTTTGCTTGTTGCACTGCCCCTAAAAAAAAAATCTGGAGGTGCAGATTTAAGAATTAAAAAGATGCCAAAACAACACCACACAAGGATTTTTTCCATTACATGTAAATCTCATCAGCCTCATCCATCCAAGCCACTTTTCACTGCTAGTACAGATTCAGCACTGAGCCTTAATATCACAAAGTCTACATGGAGAGTCAGTCCAGTTCTCCTACAGAACAGTATAAATTAGCTATTGCTTTGAAAGATTACACTCTGTTGAGGAAGATCTAATACCTTTGTTTGTTATTTAAAAAAGGCAAATTAGGCTCTTGGATCATATTTTAATATTTTGGTAGTTTTTGGTATGACCCCTTTTGTTATTCTGATATTGGCCTAAGCAACCTGATTTCACACGAGCTAAATCAGATACACTAATACAAGAAGACTGCTTTAAAGGCAAGATTAATCTGTCAGAAATTATTCTTTGAGTTCAATTAAGGACCACACACACCGAAGGTCTACAAGTGTGTTAACAGCCGACACATGCTGTGCTAAATGTATTGGCACTAACATATCTTTTAACATATGTGCTGTTAAAAACTCAACAGAAGCTTGGTGAGCTGAGCTTCACACAGGTGCTGAGGATTTGAAACGGCCAAGTTTGCCTCTGAGGTGAAAGCAGGGCCTCTTTGGGTCGGATTAATGATGCCTCTAACAGTTATCAGGAAATGAAAAACATACTGCTATTCGGACTCAGAGACGTTACTGATGTCTGCAGGAAATATCGTCATTAGCAATTTAACAATCTGTAAGATGCCTTTTGTGTTTGTTTCCTTCTTGGGTTATTGTGTTTCAAATGAAGAGTTATATAAGCAGCGCTCCTCTCCTGCTGTTGGATGGGTGAATAAGAGGAGAGCACAAGGGAGGCGATAGAGAAAGAGTGTCTGCTTCCTTCTCCTCGTCTTTATTCTCTCCACATTCTGCCAATGTGCAGTTCCCTCTAACTGCATGACTTGCCCTGGATTCTCTCTTTCTCTCTCCCTCTCTAGGACATTACACTTTAATCTCATGTTCTCTCTATTTTTCTCTTGTCCCCCGTTTGGTTTCTTTGCCACTAACACTCTTTCCCTTGTTCATCACTCCATCCATCCATCCATCTCTGCCTTTCATCTTTAATCCCATGTTCTGTACTGCTTTGGCCCAGAGAATCTCATCCTAATCTGCTGTCTCAATATGGCCCCATATGACTGCTAATCCTCCTGTGCTGATATATTTGTGTGTGTGTGTGTGTGTGTGTGTGTGTGTGTGTGTGTGTGTGTGTGTTCATGTGCAGATGTACGTTTGTGTTTACATCCAGCGAGAGATGTTAGGCAGTTTTGCAGAAATTAGTTGGATGATGCAACATTTTGTCTGTGTTTTTAGTCAAGTTGGCAAGTCGGCATCAAAGCATAGCTCTTAAATTGAGGTGGGGGGAGTGCAGATATAGTCATGTAAGAAGGGCAATTGAGAGACAGTATTGGCCCTTCTGACACACACATAAAATAAGATTCCACAAGCAATTATAGGCATATGAAAACCACACTGCTCACATGAGAGATCAGGGAGGGAGCGATGGGAGAGATGAGAAAAACATGCAAGTGGGAATTCTATCTCTTTACTAAGTATAATCTCTCACTTAAATCTCCCTCTCTGCCTGTAACTCTCTGAAGCCCTGCTGTTTAAATCTCTGACTTTTTTTTTTGGTCCAGCAGGTAGCTGCAAAAATAAACAACACACATCCATATCAACAAGCACACCTTTTTCAACAGGATGAAAAAGCCTGTTAGCATCAACATGCCACCACCATGAGCAATGGAAGAGCCTGACAGTGCCTCAGCCTAGCTATAACCTGCATGAACCGTTCACCCTTTCCTCTACGAATGCACAGTCATCAACCCCACACAGATCATACCTTTGTTATCCATTTTCTGCCTCTCTCTTGCTCGTTTCCCCTCAAGGCATCCTTATCAAATCATCCTCTGAACTTAATAGATAGGCTAGCCTATATACGCGGGCCGTTAAGTCCCGGTCAGCATCAGCCTCTACAGCCGGGCGAAGGGCGCCGCGGAGGGACGGGGGAGGATGTTCGTTCTGCCCGCACCGAAGCTCCGCGATGTGCACTAGTTATCTCCCACCCTGTTGTTTCACTGTAGGTTAATGTGTTTAGAGCGAGTGTGTGAGAGAGAGAGAGAGAGAGAGAGAGAGAGAGAGAGAGAGAGAGAGAGAGAGAGTAACCTCGGATAAAGTCCCGTTTTTTTGTTTTATTTTTATTTATCTCCAACGGTTTTTTTGCTCCCGGTTCTCGCTGCCAGTTAGCTCGCCTCTGACCTATACGTCAACTTTACTACTTCAACTAAACGGCTTGTCATAACGTTACCGCTACATGCAACCCTTTCTCTCTACTCAAAGGGCTCCGTGTCTCTCCCTGAGCGCAAAATAGCTGCAAAAAGGTGCGACTAATCTCTATTTCCACCTCGGTTTATCCCGCAAGTCTTCGCGGCGCCTCAGTCTTTTAAAATAAACCAACTCTGTTTAGTAACGGCTTGAAAGGTGTCGCCTCGAGCGCACGTTCTATTCCTCGTCTTCGTCTCGTGCCGAGGCAGCGCGCGGTGTTGTTCTTTTTCAGTGGTGTGTGTGTGTGTGTGTGTGTGTGTGTGTGCGTGCGTGCGTGCGTGCGTGTATGTGTGTGTACTCTTTACATTGGCTCTCTGAGCTCCATTTCAGGGGTTCAGCAGGTCGCCACGGTCCAGCAATTACCGACAACTCACCAAGTTAGACTGACAGGTACACGCACGCACGCACGCACGCACAAACACACACATAAAGCACTATTGCCCGATAGCTGGTGGTGTTCGGGGCCAGTTTGGGGGTTCTTTAGATGGAAAATTTGTGGATATCAGTCATTGGGATGGGTGTCTCACACTTCTCAGTAAAGTAGAAAAGATTGGTTCTAGTCAGTTTGAGTTTTAATTAAAACATAAAACACAATTAACATCATGCTGTATCAGGGCTGGGAAGTCAAAGACACGTTTCCTCGAGAGTATGTTCAATTCTTTAATTCAAAGTCGACACTGGCTCAACTGCCCAATATTGTTGTAATTCAGACTTTGTGACCAATGATTTTTATTTGCCTAAGAGGCACATAAAAGTCAATTAATTTGCATGTATTACCTGTGGGCAGTTCTCTCACAAAAGAGTTACCACAGCTTAGCCCTTTGGGTGCTGCATACACAATATTAAATGTAGCTTTCACTGGCAGAACATGGGTGCAAAATACTGGCACACCTTTGCTCCATCCAAACACACACACGTAGGTCTACACACCTTTATGCGCAAAGATCATCAGCACACAGAGCATCTGTTGTGGGCTCGTGTGGGCTCCTTGGGGCCCCGGTGTCGGGTGCAGCTGCACCACCAGCACCCTCTGGCGCTCTTCCAGAGATAGCTTCCCAGGATTTAGTCTGATTCAATTCAAGTGACTCCCATAGTCAGACTCACACAGTCACAATCTGAATGAGACAATATTACAGTAGAAGATAGAGCCTGGCCCTTACTGATTTTTTCAATTCGGTACTGATATTGGTATTTAAAAGTTGAAACCATCGGAGGAAATATATGATATCTCGGCTGATATTCACATTTATACATAATAAGATAATACAAACACTTTTGATAAGTAGGCTATCCCTTAAATATGTTTTTTAAGATTTGAGACCATGATATTTTACAGTTTTAGAAATGTGTCAGTGCTCTTTATAGTTGCATCACTGTTTCTAAATACATTAGTGCTAATACGATATATGTGCAATAAGCTAGACTTGGTCAGTCTCAGAAAGGTCTCAATTTACACTTTGCTGTATATAGACCATTTTCTATTTTAATATAAAATGTGGATGGACACAATAAAATGAACAGCTGAACAATACGATGCAATCCAATCCAGTATTTCTTGTGTATAATCAGTTTTTGTTAGGACTGTAGCAGGAAGGTATTCATTGATCTCTACAGTGGTGTATGCTCCTATGTGCATTGATTGTGATATTGTTGTATTGCATCACATTATATTGTAAAATTTTTTATCATGATAAAAAACTAGTGATGCTATTTGCACACTGTTATAATAGGGGATAAATGTAATCTTTTGTTTTACATAATGAAAAAAAATTCCTACTAGCCTTGATCAACAACAGTTCATTTACTGGATAATCGGAGCGTGCCAGATGTTCTTCTGGATGTTCCTCGCCTTGCAAAATTCTGTGCGTTATGGGAAACCACAACAAACGTATTCAACTTTTCAGCGTGTAGCTTGCTAGCTACCTGCTAAAGGCAGGTTTTGAAGAAAATCTTGATCATGTAACAAGGCAGACCTGCTTGGTTCTTTCAGGGAATGATTGTAAACTATCTATTGGGACGTTTTGGGACCAATTGTCGGGGATTTGCTATGGACAGAGTACACAAAGCAATACACTGGTAAGAGCAAATTACGTTTAACAATGTATCCAACTAATCACTTTGTTGTCATTGTATTGTGTGACAGTTAACTTCATTTAATATTGTATGTGGCGTCTTCTTTTGCGTGGTGCAAATGTTCCACCTAAACAAGTTCCTTACCGAGAACATTTTGCAGATCCAACGGAGCTTAGCCTCGCCCAAGACAGTTGTGATTGGTTTAAAGAAATGCAACCCAGACCGTTTTTTTTTCTCCTATGCAGGAGTGTTTATTGGTGTTTTAAGCCCCCAACGTCTCCTTCCAGGCAGCGCTGCCTGAAAGGCACTAGGATTAGGCAATGGTTAAGGTTAGGTGCCTTGAAGTCAACGGTCGCAACGCTGCCTGGAAGGGTTAGGGTTAGGGTTGGACGTTGGGAGCTTAAAACACCATCGAGCTTATGGAGAAAGGTCTGGCAATGCAAGACTATATTCCTACAGGAACTATTAGTGCGTCTGCAGTAATTTATGGTCTAGTTATATCTCATGGTAACAGTTTAATAGCCCTGTGCAGGCAATTATTGTCTTACGTAAAAGTAGGTTAAAGCATGTTAGCTGCTCATTCCCTTAAAAAACATGCAAAACATTCATGTCTGAAAAGAAAAAAAGTTTTTAGGCTAAGGCCGAGTGTTTTTCAATGTGTTCCCAATGAGGAGAGAGAGTACACAGCTGCCCAGCAATTTCATTTTAGAGCACTCCAACTTTTTTGTGTGGCCGCTCCGAGCGCTTCTAGTTGAAAATCTCTGAACTTTTTAGAAAGGCGCTGGTGTCATCACTGTCTCTCTTTTTCAGGCAACCAATCATATATTAGATGGGGCAGTCACCCTGGCAATTAAGAAAATGGAGGAGAAGCTTGTTCTGGCCGTGTCTGTCTATCCTGAGCTGTATGATATGTCAGAGAGAAACTATCACAACAAAGACAGAAAAGCCCATTTGTAGGAGTAAATCGGCCGGACACTGAATGTTGCTGCTGAGTGTTGTGCTTTTATCACCGTACGTACGTCATAGAAACAAAACCCACATGCAACTTGCATTAAAAGGTGCTGGGATGAGGCACTCGCCAGCGCCCTGCCTGCACTTTTCTGCAAGAGAATAACACTATATGGATACTAGCCCTAAATACTTGCACTGATGATTGTAGATTTGTAAGTAAAATACTGTGGTTACGTTCACCTGACCAAACACCACATGCATGTTCCATTCTGATTGCTTAACTGACCACAGAAGGCATTATAAAGCCTTTATCACCAAGCTGTCCTCATCCTCAACGTACAACCTTTGGAATCTTCCTCTATCACATATCGTATTTACATGTTGGTCAGAGATGCAACAATTTGCAAAACTCCTCTGTAATATAACAAAAGGGCGAACTGTAAATATATTTCTATCCATCGTTAGTACAACTTTAAAGAGTATGTACTCGACATTCAGCACATTAATACATTAATTAACATTAAACACATATTTGCTATGTAAAGATATAGCAGAGTAATGGCATCCTGAGCAGAGAATGAAGTCCCACTCCCTCTCTGTTTGTTGCAATCTGAGCTATTCTGTTCTTTGTTCTGATAGCTGGTCCGGACGCGTGTGCATGATAGTGCATGTGGCCGTGACACAACATCCGTATTTCACAAATTATAGGGGACAGTTTGTGAGAGCCGTGTAAAGGCAATGCCATCCCACTTTTTTTTAGTACAACCCCTTTTAAGAACTCTTAGGAACTTGGGGCTACAAAACTATTTATTATAGAGTAAAATGTAAAATTTTGAACAAACTAACCCTTTAGTTCATAAATTGACAAATCAACAAAGCCCTAATTTATGTTGCTAAATTACTTGTGTGGTCTCACCAACATTTTAAAACAAACCAAAAAGAATTGGTGATCAAAACTGGAACTAGTTAGTTTTTTTTCCTAGTTGATTAATCCACCAATGATTTTAGTAAATATAAAGTAAAGAAAACAATCCTTTAGTTGTTGTTAATCAAATGTCCAAGGGTGGCAAATAATTATTGACAATGATATAATTCTTTGATTTGGATCTATACATTTTGACTGACTTGTTGTTTTGGCAACAAGTCACTGAGCATCTCTCTCTTATGGTTTCTGTTCATACTGCGGAGTTGTTGAGGAAGTACACAAACTGTTGTAGTAACTGTAGTCACAGGAGGGGTTTACAGCTGAAGAACATATAGTAAAATCGACTTCATTTGTCCACCACCTCACTGCTCATATGCATGACGTTGAACTTGGGTCAACTCTCTCCCATTTCTAAGCTGTTTGACATCTCGGTTGCTGTTATCACTCTTGTCTCTAGCATTAATTAGAAGTGAGCTGCTTAGTGTCTTGCGCATGCTAAGAGGTAAATGTAATAAGCATTGTCAGGTCCATCACATGTCAATTAAATATTTACTTTTCACACCAGCTCAGCTCAAATAAATACAAACTTTTCTTTGTTCTTTGTTTAGTGATGCCTTACGTGTAGATTCTTGCAGAGCATCATCACAAAGTCGAATGCGATAAAATGTTTGCATTGTTAAGATTAAACAGTGTTTCTCTCTGTTCACCGCATTGTCTTCGTACATCAAAGTCACAGCCTTGAGGTGAAATACAGGTCTTTTATATCATGGTGGGTAATAAGAAAATCACATTCACAGTGAGACTCTGGAGCTACATTTGCTGAAGGGCCAGGGAAAGCCTATGACAAAAATGCAAAGAAGAGCTGCAGAAAAAAAAAGAAAAAAAGAAATCCTCTTCAAAATCGAGAGACTAAGTATATTTTTTAAATCATCTTTTTAGCCTTACGGTAATTATGCATTTATGTTGATCAATCTGGGACAACCATTAGTTAACTCTGTCTTCAATTGCTTATTAAATACAGTACATACATTGTTTATCATTGAAAGCTTTGAGAGAGAGAGAGAGCGAGAGAGAGAGAGCGAGAGAGAGAGAGCGAGAGAGAGAGAGAGAGAGAGAGAAATACACAAACAGGTTGCACTGGGGCCTGGGGAATAAGGGGGGAGAGGGTGCGGAGAGCAGAGAGAAAGAAAAATAAAATGGAGGGCCACAGAAGCAAAGACAGAAGATGGGTTTAACAGAGAGCTTCACATAAAAGAGATTTTAGCCTGTTGATGTCATCATTATCATTACTCATTGACTTCTAACATTATCACACACACACACACACACACACACACACACACACACATACATGGTTACGACATCAATTTTTACTCTGAGCCAAACAGCAAGTGAGTGCTTTCGTTCTCTCTTTACTCTCACAGACCAACTTCTCCCTCATCTTCCTCCTCCTCTGTCTGGCCAGGTTTTAAGCATTTAGCTCTTGTCCTTCACTGCTGCATCAATCTTTCCAGCCCTCCATCCTCCCCTCTCTCTCTGTGTCTCTCTCCCCCTCAGTGTGATTACTTACCTCCCAAGAAAGAGGAAGAAGTACACTCCATCTTGTTGTTTTGTTTCCAGCAGATGTAGTCCTGCATCTCCCTTCTCCACCCTCAACTTCACTTTGTCTCTGTCTCTCTCACTCACTCTTCGTCACCCCTCCCAACCTCTCTGTCTCGCCCTCCCCGAGCCCTCCCTCCATCCCCTGACACCTCGCACTCTCCTCCTCCTCCACTCTTTCCCTGTAAACTTGTCCTCCCTTCTCCCCTCTCTCTCGCTCTGTAGTTGTATAACTTATCACCCTGATCCCTTCCCCACTCCGATAATTGGTGTATCTTAGCAGAAGATGCTAGCACGCTTTATTTAGCTGCTCAGTATTAGCTATTCCAATTAGTCATATAATACCAATAAGAAAAAAAACTGTTAGCTTCCATGTTTTCGGCACCACGGGAGAAGGGAGTTTATGTGTGTGTGTATTTGTTTTTGCCCATGCAACAACTGTGGACGGGGACACACACACACTCACTCAACAGGGTAGAGCACATGTTGGTTTTAACAGATGGTGTAACACTTTCCCTCGAGTATCGATCAATACTCTCTCTCTCTATATAATTAACTAGGTTTCAGTAACAAACCTTTGGGCTTTGTCGTCGCCATGGTTACCCAAACTCTGAAACGCAACTGTCTGCATTTGTATGTGTCTATGTGTGAGTGCTGGCAAGAATGCCGTATTTGCGTGCACATGTAGTAGTGTTCACAGCCCTGTGTGTGTGTGTGTGTTTTCACATCTCGGCAACTGCATGATTGTGCATACACATGAGTATTTTAGTTGCTTTGATGCCTTTTTTCCCCACAGGGCTCAGAGGCTGGTTCTGTCTCAAGCACCTATGTATTTAACAGTGGTATTACATGGGATCATTGATAATTTATCACAGGTCTATTGTACTTTACATAATACAGTCCTAATAAATATATAATCCCATGAATAAAGATTACAAGCGAGATAAATGTAAAATGGGGAGATAAAATAAAAATGTATTCCACGCTTGTAACAGATAAAGTAAAAACTGAACTTGAATTTGAACTTGGCACACCTTCTCGGAGAAGCAAAATAAAATGAAAATAAGGTGTGGGATAAGAGCTTTTGAACTGACTGGGCAGCCAACCGTGTATATGAATGTAAACCCAGTTAAAATCATCTATAGCAGGGGTCTTCAATGTTTTTTAGACCAAGGACCCCTTACCTGACAGAGATAAGGAGCAGGGACCCCCTACTACATATATTGTATAAAATTAAGTTGCATATTAAATTGGTCCTACAATAACGTGAAGGGCGGTATTAAAGACTATATACCTTTTTATGGTGCATGCAAAACTAAGCTATTAACGTAATAATTATTGACATTCATATATTTATTCATTATTCATTTAATGTTAAACATACATGTGGAAGGCACAGTGGCCCTCATTTATCAACCTGCGTAGAAACCAGCACAGATATGAGCGCAGAAATCCTCTTACGACAGGCTTCACGTGTGATTCATGAAACGTTCGTATCACACCAATCAGAGCGTAAGGATGGTCGTACATTGATAAATGCAGCGGCTGGAAACGATCGTAATTTAAATATCACGCCCCAATATTTTCTGGGTTTTGAGGCCTCGCCCCTACAATTTACGACATGGCGAGATGTAATCCGGCTGAGAAGCGGAACTTTTCACAGGTGGAGATTGAAACCCTGATATCTAAGGTTCATTTGCACTAACGTGTGTACTATTTGGCAGCCTGTTATTTAAGGCTGTAGAAAGAATGCGAAATGGAAAGAGATCACTGATGCAGTCAACAGTGTTGCCGTAGTAAATCGGACTCCAGCTGAAGTTTATTTAATGTACATCCTTGACATTTATGCTATAGTCCTAACAGTAATATACAGGCTTATATTGCAATCTCTTAGGCCTCCATGGTGTACCTATATTTAAATAAACACACAGTAGCGGAGTTTATGCAGTGTCTTTTATTTTACTTGAGTCAGAGCCAGGCAACAGCTGTGAGGGAGAGCGCGTGTCCTCCGCCCCCCCTGTGCTCGACCACCACCCCGACCCTGTCTCCTGACAGTAGAGGGGCTGGAAAAACAAGCCGAAATAACTCGGTCAATGGCAGAAATAAATCATTCACTTGTGGCCATTAAAACTTTAAAAGAGAAACAAATAAGAATAAATAAAAATGTTGTGCATCGTCATGTTTCCTGTATTGAATATCATTGCCAAACATAACACTATACCTTTTAAAAGCGAGGAATAATATCCTGTCTCCTTCGTCTCCCACTCGGGGCTGTGCTGGACACTGCTCTCTGGGCATCGGGTCATCTGGCTCCATCACTACATTTATGGCACCTGGTTTTCCTGCGCGATGTTGTGCAGAACCCCACAGGCTAAAACTATGTTGCAGACTTTTTCTGCCGTGTATGGGTGATATCGCTGATACAAGACAGAGCCATCTGCCCTTAATCAATCCGAAGGAGCGCTCCACCGTGGCCCGTGCGCGTACGTGTGCACTGTTACCGGCGCATAGAGGTCCTCTATAAGAGCCAGATCTGCCATTGCTGATAAGTGATCAACTGATGACTTCTCCTTCTCCTGTTAAACTGATTATATGCTGCACCGCAAGTCCACACTGACTTGAAAACTTGCGTACACGAGTTCAGATCAGACGTGAGATTTTAATAATAAATGAGGGCTACTGAATCCTTAAGTTTAACTGTATCTGTGGATGGCTACCTTAGTGGCTGCCTTACCTATAGGCCAGT
Source organism: Sander vitreus (assembly GCF_031162955.1). Classification (NCBI taxonomy): domain Eukaryota; kingdom Metazoa; phylum Chordata; class Actinopteri; order Perciformes; family Percidae; genus Sander; species Sander vitreus. The sequence continues at coordinate 15,138,370 of NC_135864.1, forward strand.
AAGCCTATCATCATGTTTTTTTTATTTATTTTTTTTACGATTAGGACGATTTGTGTTTGCTCATACTATGTTAGATTCATGTTTATGTATATTTTCAGACGTATTTTAATTTTTGGGGGGAAAAAACATTTTCAGTTTGTGAATCCCCTATTAAAGATTTCTGAGCTATAGTGTTCTTTGTACCTACTATAGCTAATGTTTATTGTAACACGACAAGCATGGTAAACAGTCAGCTCTTCATTAGTGTTTAATACATTTTTTTTAAAGATGCTGCAGTGGAGAAAATATGCTTCAGTCTAAAGGCAACAGCTCAGTGTCTTTTGCATGTCTTCGTTGTCTTGATTAGTTATATCATACAACGGTGCACATTTTGTCTCTTTTTGAAGGCATTCATGGTGTTGCACATAGTTGGACACGTTAAAATTGATGGTAAGAAGAAGTTGGAAAAAAACTTGCTGGAAGCAATCGGTTAAATACATTTATGCCCACATTCCTGATTATATTAGATTACTTTATAAAGTTTTCTGTATTTCTTGTGTTTACCTTCCTTTCTTCCTAGGAGTCTTATAAATCGTGGTGCAGTGTGTTCTGTCATCTGACAAGCCTTTAAAGTCATGGATCTATTACTCAAACTGAACTGGATTGTATTTCACTGTCTTGCTGGTACCCGAAGCATCACTGCCCCACCATTACCCTTATTTCTGATTGTAACTTTCCAAACACAGATGTGTCACCTCTCACTGAGACATTTCCAGCAACTGCAATGGAGTGGGATTGCAAAGAAAAGATTTCAGCAACCTAAAAACGCCAATTACCGCCAGGCTTTGGTTTCAGTCCTTCAGACGGAAAGAGAGGGACTTCTTTTCACACACTATTTTGCAGCAACCGTTTTACTTGGAGAAATCCATCGCAGAGGAGGCAGAGATACAGATTTCTGTACTGATAGCAGCCTTAGTAATCCAGAAGGCAATACAGCCATAAAACATGTTGTGTTTTGAGTGGAGGAATTCCACTACCACTGTGTGAGTGTGTTCTCTGGGCTTTATTGCAATGGCATTATGGGAAATGTTGGACATCAACTGACATAGATGTAGACAAGGCAGGGAACAGGAAAGCGGGTGAACAAAATAAATTTCCACAAATATGTCCTGAAATGCATTTAGCATAACAGTACATAACAGTAAAAGCATCCACTGGCATATTTTTCATTTAAAGTGCACTGAAGGAACCCCTAAGTGCTGTTTTTCTGGCCAGGATTTATCTACCTGGTTCAACTGTGACAACCTTTTAGTCTCTTCTCTGAGTGTGAGTCAGCTGCTTGTCCCATATGACATCTGACATCTGCTCAAAATATTCCATGAGAAAGTTAAACCGTTAAAGCGTAACTCTCGCCAAAGTAATACTAATAATAATTAATAATTATATTAAAATAGGTTGCAACACAAAATCTAGTTCCTACTTAAAGGGGACATATTATGCTCATTTTCAGGTTCATACTTACGTATTTTGGGTTTCTACTAGAACATACATGCTTTAATGTTAAAAAAACACTTTTTTTATACTGTCTGTCTGAATATACCTGTATTCACCCTCTGTCTGAAACACTCCGTTTTAGAGACTGTCTCTTTATGCCCCCTACAGAAAAAGGCCAGTCTGCTCTGATTGGTCAGCATGTCCGCATATTTTCCACATCTGCGCTCTCTGCGTCTCTGCACCGTCATTGCAGCAAGGCATGGCACTGTGTTTAAAGGCTAAAATTAAGTGGGATTCACTATTAATGAGGCAGTGGGGGATGGTGAAAATGTTGTAGAGGATTCTTGAGAGAGAAAGACAGCTGTGGGATTTAGTCTCTCTACTTCCCTCTTTAAACTTGCCTGATACACTATCTGAGTGCGTACCTAATTGGCACAATGCCTACTGGCAAAGAGTAACTAAAATGAGAGACGTCCCCTGTGTTCTGATGTAACTTTGTAACTGTCCTTTGCAGAGAGATTATGTGCTTATCAGATTTTCCTAACATTGTCACAGCAACCACGATTTGATCCACGAGCAGGGAAACCATTGGAAAACGTGATTTTTATGAGTTTATGGTCAGGTTTGAGTTTTCTGGAAGCGCTGCAGATGTCCCCCGGCTAACACTGCTGACTCCACACGTTTATGGATATGGGGGTGAGAAAAACACTCGGATATCGCATATGTCAGGAGAAGCCACAGCCAGCCTTATCACCCTGCCAGCAATTTGCACTCTTTAAACATGTGCAGTGACTTGATTCAAGTAGGTAATAATTTGGGACACTGTGGTCAGCCAGGCTGTAGCATTATTCTCTACATGCCTCGCTGGAAAAAAGAGCTCTTTATATTTTGTATTAAAGCTACAATCACCACCTTGTTATCCAGGTAGAAAGTCACTGTATGATGGACTTTTTTCTAGACTAAAAGACAAATTGAAGCATCTTGCCTGCCTGTTTCTTCTCACAGAGTTGTTTATTTTCCTTTGGACTGTAGCCTCAGCATGAGTTAATTCATTAGCTTTGCAGGCAGTGAAGCTTCTCGTTCTGATTGTGCTTTGCTCCTCAGTCCTCATTGACGGGACTCCGAGCCTGCTGGTTCTCATTCTACCCATTTAATAAGGGACTGGAGTTACACCTGCAATGCCAGGTGAATGCAATTAACTCGCTGGTTGGCTAACCCAGCAGCACTGCGAGCCCTGAGGACTTGGATTGAGAACCACTCTTGTTGAGAAATGCTGACACTAATAACAAATTATGTTCTGAAGGACAAATGAGACATTTCTTCCCTTCAGCAAGTAAATACTGTGTACGAGCAAAAGTTATTTCAGTACACAAAAGTTAACCCAATTAGATGTAAAAACTTTATTAAGTCTTTGGAGTTCAGAGTTTCTGAATATTACACCCACACACACACAACAGTGCGAATGAAGAATGTTCCGAACTCAGCTGTTAATAAATACAGTGATGAGGTGTTGTTTTTTTTAATGCTTTGGTGAAAGGTCAGAGTTCAGTCTGTGTTTATGACCCCAGTGTTTTTACACTGATGAGGAGAAGTGAAATAGTGATTTCTCTGTCGCAAACAAGCAATCAAGACTACTGATGAAGCCTGAATTCAGCGGTGGTCAGCACTGCATTTTGTATTGGTTGTTATTTGCGCTGCATTGTTTTCATCATTGAATAAATTGTTGATTATTTATTCAATTAAAAATAAATCTTTAAAACCTCATCGTAAGTTCTGAGAGCCCAAGGGAATGTTTTCATACAGCATGATCTGTGATTCAGTGATACAAAACAGAATAACAGAAAAGCAAAGGAGCTTGAACCAGGAAATATTTGGTATTCTTGCTTGAAAACCGACTGGAACGTTTACAAAATATTTGCCTATAAATCTTATGATTAATTGATTGATTGACTATAGTAATAGTTTCAGCTCTAAATTGATCAATGTAGTGATAAGGTGATGTATCTGTTGCAAACAAGAAATCAAAACTACTCATGTTACATTTTGAATAATTTTGAGCATCCAGCAGTTGATTTGTTGTTTGATTGATTCAGCTCTAGCTGTTTTTTAGCTTGTTTGATGAATATTTCTTCTTTGTTGTCTCTTTTTCAGCCAACAAGACTCTGCTCGGCGGAGGTGGAGGTAAGTCACAACCTGTCTGATCCATTGGTTGTGTGTGTGTTTGTGTGCCAAGATGCTTGTAGACCTCAGTTGTTAATAATAGTAGAGCTTTGTGGTGCAAATAGTTGTCTCTGGACATCAAATCATTTAAAATGTTCTTTTAATCAGATGATTCAGGACCAGTGTATGTGTGAGTGTTTCTTTGTGTCGTATGTGTGGTGTGTCTTTGTGTGGAAGCAGGTAGCTCTTTGTTGTGGCAGGTGTTCAAGGTGTGTTTGCATGCCGCGCTGTGTTGCTTGTCTGTCCATGTTTCTGTGTTTGTGTGTGAGCGCAGGTGCAGTCGATAGTTCATAATTTATGGGTGTGGAGTGCTGTGGCTATAAACAAGTCATTTTTCAGTGTATTGTTGACTCAGTGCTTTGCTGCGTGTATGTGGTGTTGGACGTCCACGCTTAATCGATACTTGTAATAAATCTGTGCTGCTAATGCAACAGCCATCTCCACTAAAACTTGTAAACACACACACACTCCTTTCCACGTGTGTGTGTGTGTGTGTGTGTGTGTGTGTGTGTGTGTGTGTGTGTGTGTGTGTGTGTGTGTGTGTGTGTGTTTGTTAATGCTTGCAAATTTGGGTGTTGGTGCGTTTGACTGTGGTTGTTTTTTTTAATCTTCATTTGGGCAGACAGCTTTCGCCTTTCAGACCAGCCCACTTGCACTGCCATTTTTAACATTCCAATTTGTATGTTTTTGTGTATGTGGGAGTGCGTATCCAGTGGCACACCTGTATGTGCTCATGTACATTTCTATGTAAGTTTACAGCAGTGCATTTGCCTGCCTCTGAAAGTGCATTTGCTTTGCTCAAGTGTTCTGTTGAAGCAGTCCTTAGCGCACACGCACACACACACACACACACACACACACACACACACACACACACAGGCTCCACCCTTACTGATATACACCAGCTGAGCCTCAAGCCATAAAAAACTGCACACGCACATACACTACATGGAATCAAGCAGCTCGAGATCTACAGCATCATTTTATACTGAAGTCTCTGAAGGCTCTACAAAGACAGATGGTTTCTAGAGAGGCCCTAAATGTGTGCATGCGTCAGAATATGTGCATTTGTGCCTATGAAAAGCACGTTTACGTTGGTTTTCAGTTTAAATTTAGCATCAACAACATCTCTTTTAAATAAAAAAAGTGTCCACCAATGGGCAGAGGATGCAACATATCCAACAACCACCATCTTCATCAGTGTTTCTCTGTGTTGCTCTACACAAGCTTCTCTCTTGCTGATTTTTCTCATTTCTTTCTTATTGTATTTATTTCCGTCTCGTTGTCTCTCTTTCCAGCTCCAGCCTTAGGGGTTTGCTAAGGCAGATAGAGGCTACAGTAGGTGTTAATTAGAGAGAGAGAGAGAGAGGTAAGCGTAGGGGAGGAGACGAGGGGAGGAATGGAACAAACAAAGACATGGGAGGGAGATGATGGTTAGAGCGAGAAGACAGGAGAGACGAAAGCAACGAAGGTCCATTAAATAATATACAGATGCAAGAGCAGAGCTGAGTGGAAAAAACATAAAACATTCAGTATACATGTCCATTCGCTGTGATCACACTCTTCACTGAGTAACCATTCATTCAACTTTAGTGGGTAGTTTTTTTCATCAGAGGTGAGGCAACAAAAGGTCTTTACATTGCTGTTCTACTGAGTCTCAAGGGTACCTGGGTAAATGTCATTCAGTTAGATCAAACACACACCTGCTGACATTTTTTTCTTCTATCTGGAGGAGTGCAGAGCTCGGCGGCGCATCAACAACAAACTCAAGGGCAGGAAATTAACATTTTTTTATGTCCACTGGCTGCTGTTGCTCATTTATTCCAGAGCTTATCTACCAATTCAACGTTTCGCTGCTTTGATTGATTTTCCAAATAGAAAATAAATCCCAGATAATGATTGGAGGTTCAGTCAGCCAGACAGTTACCATAACATTTATATAGGTTATATATATATATACAGCATATATGTATGTTTGTTTGATTTTTGAATGAATGCCATTAAAATAGCTTGAGCCTGGGCTCACACTTTGAAGTTTGCATTTGGTTCTTCTTCTAGGTCACCATATGCCAGTAATGTACCTTTGGGATGTGTGTTGCATTGAAGTGTTTTTCCACAGGTTTGTAGCCTTCACAGAAATGTCATCAACTGTCTTAAAACATAAGCAGTTTACAGGGCTGAGAACCTGAACCTATTTACCACATTCCAAGCCACAATAAACAATCTTCAAGGTTGAAAACGGCAATGTCCTATTTCATTTAGAGCCAAATTATGGAAGTTGTCATTACAGTTTAATATGTGAACCTACTCTAGTTTACAGTTACTTTGTTGTCATGCTTTGTTAAGGAGGGAAAATGTGGTCTCACTTTATTTTACGGTACACTAATAACACATAATAAGCCATACTTTGTAGCAAATTCGACCACTAGATATGTGGTCTTTATTAGACTGTAAACAAACAGTTATACCCTAATTAGACACCATATTCCTGTGCTCTCAATCTCCAGCAGACCACACACACACTTTGTTCTCTTACCCTAAGCTACGCTCTTTTTGGACATCCTTTTTTGACACCCTCTCTGTAGTCTTTAATATCCCTATATCCCCATGCCCCTTGATTAGTATATTTGGTGTGTCTCCTATTATAGGAAGATTTACTAGCTACCAAGCTGATGTTATTGCATTTGCTTCTCTGATAGTCAAGCGTCAAATACTACTACAGTGGAAGAGCCCAAAGCCGCCTAGCACAAATTCCTGGTTAGAAGCGGTAATGTCATTTTTACACCTAGAAAAGATACTGTCAGAGGATCCCTGAAGAAATTTCATAAAACCTGGACCCCCCTCCTTTCTTAGGGTGTTTCTTAATCTCAAGAATGCAAAGAACGGACTTGTGTTCTTGGGGAGAACGTTCTTGCTGGTTGTTCTTGGAAGAATGAACTCACAAGTTCACAAGCACAGAAAACGCCGTTAACAGTTTGAGACGATGCGTTCTTGCTGTTATTGCTCAACACCCCCAGCACAGGGGCTACCTGCAAGGCTCCAAAATAACAGCTAGAAATAAAAACCACAACAATATAACCACTTTGTATTAAAACAAGAAAACCTCATAATGTTACAATTATTGCAATAATATTGAAAAATAAAACTAATTGAGCTTTAATTTTATTGTTTATGGTTTAGCTCAAACATCCCTTACTTATTCAAAAGAGTGGAACGCGATCCCTATTATTAGTGTATAAGTTTAAGTCAGTTTAAATAAAAAAATAAGTAGGCATATGCACTGGTGTGTCCTATGTGTTCCTATTAGTGTTATGTGGAATTATCATTTCTATATTATTGTAGTGCACTGTATATGCCCAGGGACAACAGATGAAAATTAGCAATTCAAATTATAAAGGTTGGTGTCTCCCTTTTAGTCTACATAACATGCCATATGTTACCACTTTATGTGGTTAACTGTTCATTTATCATACAGACTGAACCTCAACTTCTAATAAATCAGAAAACAAATACACCAAAAGAATATGAACTAAATACTAAATCTAATGTATAGCCTATGGCATAATTTAAACAAGTCTCCCGAAAAGAAAAGGGTATATCTCTCTCTCTCCCCCGCCTCCGCCTGCTGCGCTGTGTGTGTGTGTGTGTGTGTGTGTGTGTGTGTGTGTGAGAGAGAGAGAAGCTGCGGGGTGTGTGTGCTTGTGGAGTTTAACTCCGAAAAGACAGTTAACCCCAGGTTCCCGTTAATCTTATGATGGACATGTGTTGTGATATTTAAACAAACGATCCGTCAACGACGAAATAAAAGCCTCTTATTTACGAGACCGGTCTAAAATGTTCTCAGAACTGAATTTAGAATTGTTAAAATTGTCCCGTTTTTGGACTGTCTATGTACCGGAAACCCGACCATCATTGAATGCCGAAGTGAATGTTGGGATACGGGTGCTGCGAAGTTCATACAAGTTACCAACCAATGCATCCTTGGTAAAATGGGCGTGTCAAGAACATTTCCGGGAATCTTAACTGTTCTTTGTGAAATGCGAACTTGTGTATTGGGACAGTACTTTGGAAACACGAGATGACATTTCACAGGGACACAAGAACACAAGTCAATAGAAGAACACAGATTGAGAAACGCCCATATACAAACCATCTAAACTCAGCCATTGGTTGACCCCTCCTCCTCCCCCTTATTTTTAATTTTTTTATTGTTTTGTTTCTTTACTCTTTATTTACTTATTCATTGTATTTTACTATCTGTGTACTTACTTATTCTTTAATTACCTATTCAATTTTCTTTTCCTGTACCTGTCAGTACAATCCTGTGCATCACAATGAATAGGACACTGGGACGGGCCAAGAGGGAGGGGGGAGGGGGATGGGTGGGTAAGTTAGTTCGATGGAAGATACATGTTTAGTATCTGGTTAAAGGGGAAGACTAAGCGGGAGATGGAGGGGCGGAACGGGTGGGAATTTATGTGCACTGTTTAAAAACAAGAAAAATGTCAAACCTGCTACCCTTGGACATTCCCGATACAGCCTGTAATACTTTTTGAGGTTTGACCAATAAACATATTTGAAAAAAAAAAATGGAAAAAAAAATATTATGATTATTAGTGTTTCTGTTTTTGTTATTAATAATTAATACTCAGACTTGCAGAAGAAAAGATTTTGAGCATTAACCACTTCATTTCCTGCATTCTGGTGAATTTGTATGCACCTATTTCTACCTTTTTCTGAATCAGTTTATGCTGGAAATATCTTTATGTAAAGGGAAACATAGATTATAATCCAAATATAAAAACATAATGGAATATATTGCAATAAGGCTCTCAGGCATTCTGTATTGCTTTCAACTATTTATTCTCTTTTGGATCGATTTTTCTAATTATATCTGAGTCAGCACACATGTACCCTAGCATGTACCATGTACTTCTCCCTTCTCTTCTGCATCTTTTGTTGAGGAAGTAACCTCCTTAAATGTGCATATGACAATTATTCACCTCAATGATACATTAATTCATTTTAATTTATTAATAAACCCCTGGACTGTAATATTGTTAGGTTTGAGCAAGATTTCTGCTCATGTTCAAAACTTTGTGCACATTCAAAATATATCTGTGTTCTCTGAGATTTGGAGGAGTAGTGATATTTTGAGAAAAATAAAGTTATAATAGTCACTATATTTCAGAAAATAATCTACCTGCACCATAGTCTGAGCCCCGTTTGGGTCTCTGTTCTCCGAATGAGCAAACGTTTAGGGAAGTGTCTGTACGCTGCTCTATGCTTTTTTTTTTTCATTGGTTGTTGCGTTAAAGCTTACCCAGATACAATAGTGCTATTTTCTGATTGGCTATTGTGTAGCCCCGTTCTTTTTTTTGATTGGCTGATAAGTGGCAGGCTCAACTAAGAACTCCAGGGGAGACCCGCTTGATTCCTGCCGGTTCCATAGTGAGAGCGGCGCGCCAGAGAAATTTTGGGCGCTGCGCCGCTTGAGACATACAATGTGTGGCGGGAGTGCGTGACAAAAGACCAAAATGAGTGACTGTCGCGCTCAATGCGTGACACCTGAGAGCCCTGAGTTTTTGTACACATTGAACAGGGTTTGGTAATGTAATTTGATTTAACACAAAAACTAAAGTAACGAAGGTTGTGAAACTATATTTTTCACTTAAGACGGAGCCTGAAGACCAGGTAATAATCATCCCTATGATGTAGTTTGCGTGGTTTAGTGCATCTTCATGACATATGATAGACAAGCCAGTTGAGATGCAGTAAATCTGGATTTATAGTTGATGCAAGGGGTTAACGAGAATCTTGTGGTAGATACCTAAGGCGTAGGTTTTGATTTATAATTGAGCATTGGATTTTATCAGTTGAAATCACCAACACAATATGCTGTTTTTCAATATGCAGCTGGTATCAGTGAGCCTGTTCTGGGTCTGTGGGGACAGAGTGCACAGGATGTGAACCAGCCATGAAGACAGTGCCTGCATATGATTGGTTTAGGTGTCTGAAGACATCCGGACCAAGCACACAATTGATGAACACGATCCCAATTAAAATTTCATCCACTTACATTTTTTAATTTGGTGGGGGGAAAAAGGAACAAAATCTTCTCTCGCACTGGATTTCCTTGCAGAGCTGACTTTGTGTGTGCTGACATCTATAATCAATCCTCCAGAACGGGGATGAGGTTTGATACCCTGCTCTCGAAGTCTCTCGGCTGTGGTCCCTGTGTGTCTGCAGCCTCCTCTCCGCTTTCTCCTTGTCTGGACGAGGAGAATAAATGCAGACGGAGGATAGGCTTGTCTTTTTGCCTTTTAGAACAAGTAACCAAGAGAGCATGTATTGTGAATAAAAGGAGAGAGCAGAAGATTGGTTTTGGGGCGCGGAGATAAGACGAGAGGCAAAGAGCACACTTAGTGTACCTTCCACATACAGATAGTGCTGTCAGTGTCCCTGCCGCATACATACATTGCCTGTTTCACCTTAACAGTCGTGTGTTTGTGTGTGTATACGTGTTCAAAGTAGCATTTAACAGGTTGCTGAATGTTTAAGTTTGTGTGTGTATACAAGTACCTATATACTAGTGTGTGTGTGAAGCTGCGTGTGCGTGCATCCACCACTAGACCCATCCTAAATGTTGCCTTGGCAACAAGCTGACTGAAGTAAATGAGTGTCCTGGCTCTGCTGAGGAAAAGCAATATGCCGGCGTTCCGCCCCATTAGTTTGACGGACAGCCTGTTTGGCCTATAAGAGGTCAGCTGGCAAGGGCAGCCATATTAGTATTCCATAGGAGAGACCCCGGGATTGGTTTTACTCTAATGTCAATCTACCTGTGTGTGTGTGTGTGTGTGTGTGTGTGTGTGTGTGTGTGTGTGTGTGTGTGTGTGTTTGTAAGGATGGGTGGTTGGGGGTAAAGCTTGTCTTGGCATAAAACATTGCAGGCATTGTGTGTGTGCGTGCGTGCATTTGTGTCTGTGTTTGCTTGTGTGCCCTGCTGGGGGTTGCAGGCTCATCGCCAGGTAAGCATATCGCCAATTATCACTTCCCAATCCCCCTACTTCCCTGGCTCGCTCCCTCCCTCTCTCCCCCAGAGTCAGTCAATACAGAGCCTGTGAGGGAGGCATGATAACACCTAAACTGGTCAGCAGCCTGCTTAGCTGACAGGTCACTGGTTTGCAGAAGCCAAAACACTCATTTCTACCCCCTTTCTACATCCATCCATTCATTGCATCCTTTTGATTCTTTCTCCTCTCTGAAACCCCGCTTACCATTAATCTCCACCCATTTTTTTTAGCCTCCCTTTCTTCACCTACACACCCTGTTTTACACTTGATCCTCTTTCAAACCCATTTCTCTTTGTCCAACTGTGCTCTTTTCTCGTCTCGTCTATCTCTATCTCTCAATTGTTTTTTTTTATATCTGCGTCCCATTTTGTGTTCCCTGGAAGAATGGGCTTCAGTAGCAGAAAACGTTGGTGTGATATTTTGTATGGTAATGAAGGCTAAATAATGAATGCTGTTTTTTTGTATGGAAATGAGGTTGACACTTTCTAAAATATTTTTTACAGTGTCTAGTGATATAAATTAAATTCATGACTAATTCATTATAATCTGTCTGTTGGTGGCATTAAGCGTAGCCAATTATGGCTGATTGTTGAGTAGCTGAGGTACCATTTGCATGTGACAGTCAGTGGAGTATGAACAGGTATCCTTTGACACTGCAGTGTTGCTAATTTGTTTAGAGCTTCCCCACTCTGCCATCTAAATGAGGGATACATCAATACCCATTTATAGTATAATAGATCTATATATATATGTGTATGCTTTACACATACATTTTACATTTTCAGTGAAGGCACAGATAAAAGAAACATACAGTTCATGTAAAGAGATGCAGTCCACAAGTGATAAGCACACATAGAGGTGGAATAATTCAAGAACAAGACAGAATGTTTATTATAGAAATAAATAATGCCTACATATTCCCACAATGGAACAAAATAGTATTGCCTGCAGCATGTACTTTCTGCTACTACTTTGGCACAGTGGTGCTTTGAGCTACATGCTAATGCCAGCATGCTAACATTATCAACGTAAGGCTGGATTTACACCAAATTAGGAGTTTACTTATTTAAATGTGGGTAGTGCATTTAGGCTGTGGCGGTGGGGTCCATAGACGATTCTGGGGGGAAAATGCAGCAGTAAAAAGTCAAAACAGAATCAGCTTTTGGAGAAATGTAACCCAACGTCACGCTGCGGTGGCCAATCACATAACCTACCGCCAATCAGCCAAAACACAATAGAGTGGGGAACACAATGGGGACAACCCTGCACTAATTGCCGCAACGCCCTTTTTGGTGTGCATGCAGCTTCACACTGATGATGTGATGATGTCTATCAGGTATATGCTTACTATGTTCACCTTCTTAGTTTAGCATGTTAGTATGCTAACATTTTCAAGTTAACACTAAACACTTGAAGTACAGCTGATAGAAATGTCATTAGTTTTGCAGGTATTTAGTCATAAACAGAAGTATGTTTTGGCCTGATGGTGGCACAAGATGAAAAGTTAGAGATCACCAAAATTCAAAAGAAAAGTCACACATCAGAGACACAGTCCACAAATAACAAATAAATATGTATGACATTTCAGAAATCAATGCTGAGCAATTCCTAAATTCTACCCTTTTTTATTCATTAGCAAAATGTGAAATAATTCATATAGAAAAATAGATTTAGTTCATATTGTTCTGTAGAAGTAATAATATTGCCATCCCTGAGCACTAATAGACCTGCATATGTGCCTGCGAGGAAGAAGTGCAGCTGGTGCAGCTTTACTTCAAACACATCTTTCAGTTGCACCCCCCTCTGCTCATGAATTCCCCCTTCATATTTCTGACCGCATTGAAGTGACAGAACAGTGTCTGAATCTACTCAGTAGCGTGCAGTGCTCATGCTGGGCTATTACACCGGCTCACACAGAGCCAGAAGTTACCACGGTCTGAAAGAAAGCTAACACGAGCTGTCTTCCGTGAATTTAGTAAGAGGGACAGCTCTTTATATTAGAAAGGTGGGAGTCATGGAGAGACTGAATAGGTGTATGGATATTTATTAACCCTAATCGCCAGGTTCAGGCTGTGTACAGAGACGAAGAGAAAGTGATTTATTCTGTCTTTTCTCTTCTCATCTCCATTTAACAAGAATAAATCTATCTTAAACATGAGAAAAACAAAGGCTTCTTCAGCTGTCAAAATGACGTAATCTGTAGCTTAAAGGACAGAATGTTTTGGCTGCGAAGATGTGCGCCACCTGAAATGTGAAACAACATGAAGGACGCTGCTGTAATGTGTCTACGTACGTATATCCGAGACTGCCCTCCCAAGAAGGGACTTTAATTTCAGCAAGTGCCTCAAAATTCTTTGCTTACATTCAGAGTGAAACTGGGGATGTTGCAGTTCTTGGTCTTTGCCCTATAGGCCACCAGGGCGGGCGCCCTAGATGTTTTTTAAATGAAATTATCTGCAAAATGTCCACTGATAACATATGTCATTTGTTCTTTCCTGTAATATGTGGTTTTGCAATACAACATCTACGCTAAACAGCTAAAGTTGTTGATGTTTTTTATTAGGTAAGATTAGGGAAAGATTGGTTGAAGCACAAGACAGGACGTGTTCACTTTATTGATATTATAACCAAAATCATGATATTATCTTCTTAACCTTAACCAAAGTTATCCATCCATCCATCCATCCATCCATCTTCATCCGCTTATCCGGGGTCGGGTCGCGGGGGTAGCAGCTCCAGCAGGGGACCCCAAACTTCCCTTTCCAGGGCCACATTAACCAGCTCCGACTGGGGGATCCCGAGGCGTTCCCAGGCCAGGTTAGAGATATAATCCCTCCACCTAGTCCTGGGTCTCCCCCGAGGCCTCCTCCCAGCTGGACGTGCCTGGAACACCTCCCTAGGGAGGCGCCCAGGGGGCATCCTTACCAGATGCCTGAACCACCTATCTCTAAGGGAGACGCCAGCTACCCTCCTGAGGAAACCCATTTCGGCCGCTTGTACCCTGGATCTTGTTCTTTCGGTCATGACCCAGCCTTCATGACCATAGGTGAGGGTAGGAACAAAAACTGACCGGTAGATTGAGAGCTTTGCCTTCTGGCTCAGCTCTCTTTTTCGTCTAACGGTGCGATAAATTGAATGTAATACCGCACCTGCTGTGCCGATTCTCCGACCAATCTCCCGCTCCATTGTCCCCTCACTCACGAACAAGACCCCAAGGTACTTGAACTCCTTCACTTGGGGTAAGGACTCATTCCCTACCTGGAGAAGGCACTCCATCGGTTTCCTGCTGAGAACCATGGCCTCCGATTTAGAGGTGCTGATCCTCATCCCAGCCGCTTCACACTCGGCTGCGAACCGATCCAGTGAGTGCTGAAGGTCACAGGCCGATGATGCCATCAGGACCACATCATCTGCAAAAAGCAGCGACGAGATCCCCAGCCCACCGAACTGCAACCCCTCTCCACCCCGACTACGCCTCGATATCCTGTCCATAAATACTACAAACAGGATTGGTGACAAAGCGCAGCCCTGGCGGAGGCCAACTCTCACCTGAAACGAGTCCGACTTACTGCCGAGAACCCGGACACAGCTCTCGCTTTGGTCGTACAGAGATTGGATGGCCCTGAGAAGGGACCCCTCACCCCGTACTCCCGCAACACCTCCCACAGTATCTCCCGGGGCACCCGGTCATACGCCTTCTCCAGATCCACAAAACACATGTAGACTGGTTGGGCATACTCCCAGGCTCCCTCCAGGATCCTTGCGAGTAAAGATTTGGTCCGTTGTTCCACGACCAGGGACGGAATCCGCATTGTTCCTCTTCAACCTGAGATTCGACTATCGACCGAACCCTCCTTTCCAGCACCTTGAGTAGACTTTACCGGGAGGCTGAGAAGTGTGATACCCCTGTAATTGGCACACACCCTCTGGTCCCCCCTTTTAAAAAGGGGAACCACCACCCCGGTCTGCCACTCCTTAGGCACCGTCCCCAGACTTCCACGCAATGTTGAAGAGGCATGTCAACCAAGACAACCCCTCCACACCCAGAGCTTTAAGCATTTCTGGGACGGATCTCATCAATTCCTGGGGCTTTGCCACTGTGGAGTTGTTTAACTACCTCAGCAACCTCCACCAGGGAAATTGATGCCAATCCCCCTCATCCTCCAGCTCTGCCTCTACCATAGAGGGCGTATTAGTCGGATTTAGGAATTCCTCAAAGTGCTCCTTCCACCGCCCCTATTACCTCCTCAGTTGAGGTCAACAGCGCCCCATCCTTACTGTACACAGCTTGGATGGTTTTCCGCTTCCCCCTCCTGAGGTGGCGAACAGTTTTCCAGAAGTACCTTGGTGCCGACCGAAAGTCCTTCTCCATGTCTTCTCCAAACTTCTCCCACACACGCTGCTTTGCCTCTTTCACGGCAGAGACTGCAGCCCTTCGGGCCCTTCGGTACCTTGCAACTGCCTCCGGAGTCGTCTGGGATAACATATCCCGGAAAGACTCCTTCTTCAGTCGGACGGCTTCCCTGACCACCGGTGTCCACCACGGTGTTCGTGGGTTACCGCCCCTTGAGGCACCTAAGACCCTAAGACCACAGCTCCTCACCGCAGCTTCAGCAATGGAAACTTTGAACATTGTCCACTCGGGTTCAATGCCCCCAGCCTCCACAGGGATGCACGAAAAGCTCCGTCGGAGGTGTGAGTTGAAAGTCTGTCGGACAGGGGCCTCCTCCAGACATTCCCAATTTACCCGCACTACCCGTTTGGGCTTACCAGGTCTGTCCAGAGTCTTCCCCCACCCCTGACCCAACTCACCACCAGATGGTGATCGGTTGACAGCTCCGCCCCTCTCTTCACCCGAGTGTCCAAAAACATACGGCCTCAGATCAGATGAAACGATTATAAAATCGATCATTGACCTTTGGCCTAGGGTGCTCTGGTACCAAGTACACTTATGAGCATCCCTAAGTTCGAACATGGTGTTCGTTATAGACAATCCATGACTAGCACAGAAGTCCAACAACAAACAACCACTCTGGTTTAGATCAGGGAGGCCGTTCCTCCCAATCACGCCTCTCCATGTGTCTCCATCATTACCCACGTGCGCGTTGAAGTCCCCCCAGCAGAACTATGGAGTCCCCGACTGGAGCCCCATGCAGGACTCCACTCAAGGTCTCCAAGAAGGCCGAATACTCCGAACTCTTGTTCGGTGCATATGCACAAACAACAGTCAGAGTTTTTTCCCCCCACAACCCGCAGGCGTAGGGAGGCGACCCTCTCGTCCACCGGGTTAAACTCCAACGTAGCGGCGCTCAGCCGGGGGCTTGTGAGTATCCCCACACCCGCCCGGCGCCTCACACCCTGGGCAACTCCGGAGAAGAAAAGAGTCCAACCCCTATCCAGGAGTATGGTTCCAGAACCAAGACTGTGCGTAGAGGTAAGCCCCACCAGATCTAACCGGTAGCGCTCCACCTCCCGCACAAGTTCCGGCTCCTTCCCCCACAGAGAGGTGACATTCCACGTCCCCAGAGCCAGCCTCTGCTGCCCGGGTCTGGTCCGTCGAGGCCCCTGACCTTCACTGCCACCACAGCTCTCTCTCAGGGACAGCTCTTTATATTAGAAAGGTGGGAGTCATGGAGAGACTGAATAGGTGTATGGATATTTATTAACCCTAATCGCCAGGTTCAGGCTGTGTACAGAGACGAAGAGAAAGTGATTTATTCTGTCTTTTCTCTTCTCATCTCCATTTAACAAGAATAAATCTATCTTAAACATGAGAAAAACAAAGGCTTCTTCAGCTGTCAAAATGACGTAATCTGTAGCTTAAAGGACAGAATGTTTTGGCTGCGAAGATGTGCGCCACCTGAAATGTGAAACAACATGAAGGACGCTGCTGTAATGTGTCTACGTACGTATATCCGAGACTGCCCTCCCAAGAAGGGACTTTAATTTCAGCAAGTGCCTCAAAATTCTTTGCTTACATTCAGAGTGAAACTGGGGATGTTGCAGTTCTTGGTCTTTTCCCTATAGGCCACCAGGGCGGGCGCCCTGGATGTTTTTTAAATGAAATTATCTGCAAAATGTCCACTGATAACATATGTCATTTGTTCTTTCCTGTAATATGTGGTTTTGCAATACAACATCTACGCTAAACAGCTAAAGTTGTTGATGTTTTTTATTAGGTAAGATTAGGGAAAGATTAGTTGAAGCACAAGACAGGACGTGTTCACTTTATTGATATTATAACCAAAATCATGATATTATCTTCTTAACCTTAACCAAAGTTATTTTGTTGCCAAAACCTAACCAAAGGCAAGATTCTGTGTATGAACATTACCATTCTGAGTCCTGCATGGTGTCAGAGTTGTGAGCTTTGTACGCCCACTGTTGGCCCTAATCAACGCACTATAACTTGCATGCGTACATAATTGTGCTTCCTACTTCCTACATTTGAAAACATTGTTGCAACTCAGCATAATTCTGGCAGCAATTATGTCTCCCTCAAAATTTAGTTGGCAAAACAAATTAGTAGTATACACTGTATATATTTGAATATGATTGTCTATATTTAATTGATATTGTTAATGTTAACAGCCTCTGTGCCGGAGTAAGAATCTGGCTAAAGACTTTGCTTTTATTTTGAAATAATTCTAGTCACTAGAGGTCTAGTGTAGGAGTCTGGTGTCAGTAATTCATAATTAACCCAGAATAAAACACATCTGTCAGGAATGTTTGAGTTTGTCACAGCACTGTGAGACTTGTCAGCACTTGGTGAAAATAGTACAATAACACCCATCCATATGTCACAGCTCAGCTTGTTGGCCTGTGGTTCTTATCTCCGTCCGACTGTATACAGACCAGCTGTTACAGCGGTGAGTTTTGCCAAACTGAGTAGCTCCAGGCAGGGGGTCTAGTGTTATCTGAACGTTATTGTGTTAAGTTGGCATATTGCATGCCGTGCTGAGCTGTAGTGTGCATGCCATGCTGTGCTATGTTGAACTGGGCCGCACTGTGAGCTAAGCACAAGTGTGAGGTTGTAAAAGGCAAGCTCTGAACACTGGCTAACTCCTCGGGGTGCACAGAAACAAGCTCAGATACTACGCTCACACTGTGTGTGTGTGTGTGTGTGTGTGTGTGTGTGTGTGTGTGTGTGTGTGTGTGTACAAAATATTGCTGGTGTGTGTATATCCTTCTCAAAGCACATGTAGTGTGGTGTGTGTGAAGAGTCCTTTAGGTGACACACACACACACACACACACACACACACACACACACATACACTGCACACACTAACTTTGAAGGAAGCAGCCCGACTCTGAAATGGAGAACAAGTGTGATAAGACAGAGCGATGGAAAAGAGGAGGAGGAGGGAAGGAGGGAGAGGAATAAGGGAGAGAGCAGCAGATGTAAAAAATGTCTGGAGGGAGATAAGGAAACAGAAAAGCAGAAACAAATGAAAAGGGAATGAAAATTGTACTGAAATGTAAACCAACAATACCTTTTGTTTTGTTTAAAGCTTTATGTTTAACACAGACATGAATGTGTATGTGCTTGCGGGTGTGTTTGTGCATTTGTGATTAATGGTGAAAACTGGCCTTTTCCCCCAGTCTGTATGAGAGGACTGCACAGCCTTGAGCTACAGCAATGCTATTTGACCTGACAATCTTTCTGCTCAGGCCCACACAGATGCATACACAATTGAGCTTGTACACATACACAACAACAGACATAAGAGCACATATGTATGGGTGCACAT
The DNA here is from genome assembly GCF_031162955.1 of Sander vitreus. Lineage (NCBI taxonomy): Eukaryota > Metazoa > Chordata > Actinopteri > Perciformes > Percidae > Sander > Sander vitreus. Next base: position 15,156,889 of record NC_135864.1, read on the forward strand.
AAGGCTAAAAGCCCAGAGTTAGTAACAAGTGTTCTAGCATAGAAAAGCAGTTTGGAAGGCAGTTATTTTTAGAGTTTAATGACTAGGGCTTGGTATCGTTCAAAAATATTCAATATCGGTACAGATATCAATACTGTGACTTCGATACCGGTTCCTAAACGATACTTTTTTCGATACCAAATTTATAAAACAAAAGGAAATTACAACATTACACATTACGGCACAAATCTTTTTATCTATTTTTCAGCTACTACTACGTTAGCCCCATCTCTGTGCATAACGTAGAGTTTTTCCTGCGTGCCCCTACGACATGTAACGTTAGACAGCCAATCCCAAACATGAATAGATCTTAGTAGAAGTATGCTGCATGCTTATTGGTTCACTGATGCTGATGAGATTTACTCCTTAGGTATTGAAATTTGGTATTGAATGACAAGGCATTTTTCGATTCTCGATCGTTTAGAGGGTATTCGGTCGGTGCCTTAAAAGTATTGAATTCGGTACACTATTAATGACATCAGTGACGATAAAGAAACAAACTAACCACTGATCCCTGCATGTTACCATAAGACACCTGACTACGGGGTGTGGTTGGGGGACCTTTGTGCTCACGTAGCTAGTTAATTTGTTCAACAACTGAGTCTCTTTCCATTCCTTGAATTAGTCTAAAGATTTTGGCGTTGGCCCTTACCAACAGTAGTTCCCGAATCTCGTTATCTCTCCAGTTAGACATTTCCATTGGCGTCTTTGTGTAAATGATCTTTCTTCTTCGAGCCTGCACCTCACTAGAATAGGTGTGTTTTCCTTCATTTCTTAGTTGGAAAGGTGATGTTATTATGTTTTCTTTCCATAATTCTGAGAATCATAATAATAAAGTTGTTGAGATCGAGATGGTATAAATATTAACTTTGAGGAAATGTGTATAACTGCAAGGGGTGCAAGAATTGTGACTGAAACTGGTAATTAGTACAGCTGTAAAATTGCTTTTCCTGCATGATTGCCCTCGTGGAAATGAACACATTCACGGTCTTAAGATGTGGTGTGGATCAAAGATAGATACAGATTTATGAAATTGTAATTAATAAAGACTAATTGACCAAAAAGTCAAAGTCAGCTGAGTCCCTAATAACACATTAAATGGAGTAATTAACTAAGGCAGTGGCCCTCAAATCCATTAAATAGACTGACACTCAGAGAGACAGATGCTTTGACTTATTAAAAGAAAAAAATAATCTGACTTTATCCAGGTCATTTCAGCACTAAGCTTTGACACCTGTAAATGTGTCTGCTATACTTCAAACATTTAGACTCCCTATAAGTAGTCAGATTGCAGAGGATTCACATAAGTAGGCCAACTCTCTGAATCTCCTATGCTCTCCTCTACAGTGGACGGAGCGATCCACCGTGCTGCAGGTCCAATGCTAAAAAAGGAGTGTGCTTCCCTCCAGAGCTGTGAGACCGGAGAGGCCAAGATCACTTGTGGCTACGGCCTCCCAGCAAAATGTGAGTATAAAGTGTGTGAGTCTTTGTGTAACTTCCAGCTACTTCAGTGTGGTTTTACTGGAGTACTTCCAGGTGTGAATGTGTAGGAAAGTGTGACAGTCATGCAGGGTGTTGTTGAAAAAGGGCAAGCTGCACTGTTGATTTTCCCAAGATAAATAAAGGTTGGACAACTTAATGAATGAAAAAAACAAACAACATAAAATAAGGCTAATCTGCTGTCCTAATATGCAACAGGAACATTTTTATTCTTCTTCACAGAAACATACACAACTTAATTTAATGGTTTTTTTCTACTTAAAGTAGATTAGTTTTACTTTCCAGCCCAAACTCAACCCCCAGCAGAAACTCATCTAAGTATCCACAATAATGTCACAGCCTTCCATTTATAGCAAAGTAAATGGCACTCAATTATTAAGTGGCACTCCATTGCGGCATGTATAATGTGATGAAAGTTAAGATTCAACCTGACAGAAAAAGTATTTCTAGGTGTTTTAGTTCCAAAGAAAAAATTCTCCTCTAGCTTCCCTGACATCTAAAACACATGTGACCGTGGGGAGAGCCTCAGTACTTGATGTAGACATGAAGAAGAACTGAACAGCAGTAAGTACACTCTGAAAACTCTCTTCTTGTTTCTAGATACTGACAGGTGACCTCTTGGAAGGGCTGCAATTAACTATTATATTCATTATTAAATAATCTGTAGACGACTATCTTTTTTATTAGACCTCCATTGGAAACTAGTGGTTTAATCGACTAATTTGTTTAATTACTGCTTGAAAGTGCAGTGCTATAACATCACAGCAGAGATTGCTTAATACAAAATGTGGCAGAAAGGACATATAGCCATGAAGTCACCTCTCAGTTTAACGTGTCAACAAGACCAAAATTCGATTTCTTAAAGAGGAACTGTATCAATTTTGTAGTAGACTAGTACCAAGTCTTGGTAGTGCTAATGCATAATGTGAAAACAGTTTTTCACCTTTTGTGGCTCTAGAGGGAGCTGTGTTAAATCTGGTAAATTGCCTCAAGTGATGTCACTTGAGTCAATGTCGGTTGGGGGTTAAGACTAAAGTTTTGAAAATAAAACAAATGTGGAGGTGTGGAGTTAGAAAGAAGTGAGACCTCTGTTGCTGTAGCGCGCTCCTCATTTTTGCTTGAGGCTAGCGGCTTGAGGCTACATTAGCCACTACTAGCATAACCGAAACCGAATCTCTGACCCAACTGTCGATGGTCGGGTTGCATTGTAGATAATGTAGGTGACAAGAAAAAGAAGAAGAATGTGTGTGGAATAAAAAAGGCGATTTCCCAGTTTCTGCTATATCGATTTTAATCCTTTCCCATTGTGAGTCCGACAATGTTACAGGAGTGCAGTGCTATATAAATGGAGTGATGTGACAGATTATCCATCCTAAAAGTCTTTCAATCGGTAACACGCAGAATATACTTGTCTCATACATAAGCGTTCCCTTCCTAATACGTTAAACAGTTGCCGCCTCCCACCCCTCATTTTAAACATCATCTTTTGTGAGGAGCTAATCACAATATTGCCCACCACTGCAATGGCTTGCACACAGCATGACACCAATAGGTACTGCAATAATGCCTTCGCCAAGCTTTGTATAATATAATGACCACCCAGGTGTGCGTGCGTGCGTGCGTGTGTGTGTGTGTGTGTGAGAGAGAGATTAAAGGAACTCTGAGTCTGTGTGATATCAGCACGGAGACTTTAAGTTCACAGTGAAAGAATGAGAGAATAAAAGTAAAGAGAAGCGATGATAAAGGCGAGCTCAAGGCAGAATGGAGAGCAGGAGTAGAAGAGATAGATGAGGAGGGAGTGGGAGAGTGGTAAAAGAAGTAACACATAAAACGAAGCAGCGTGGAGGAGGCGACGGGTTTGAGGGGAGCTGAAGACAGGAGGGAATTAGTAAGAAGATGAGTTCTTACATTGTCTGCTCTCCTTTTGTTGGTTAACTTTGTGTATGTTAGCTGTAATATTTGTACACGTTGGAGTGGATGCTGCTGCTTGTCATATGTGTCCTTAAGTGTGCATGTGTATTACTTTTATGTTGATACAGTTGATTGTACGGTCTGGTCACGTGCATGTGTTGCAATAAGTGTAGTATATCAGTGTATACATTGTGGGTTGCCTGTTAGGTCTTATCACTCTCTTACCTGTAACTATCTGTCAGCATAAGATCTGTGTGACTGACTATCTCTCTGACTCACTGACTGACTAACTGTGTGTGGGTGCGTTCATATGTGCATGGACGTTACCCAGTATGTGGTATGGAGACTGGCTCTCTCCTCCCAGACTCAATATTAACTCCCAAGAATAATTCAACATGCGTCTCCTCCAATGCTTAAACACTCACAACAGGGCTTGATTACCTCTCAGCAGGAGAGAGAGAGGCGAGACAGCAACAACACAGGGAAGGCAAAGGCGGGATAACAAAGCAGGACTGTGTGAAGGCAGAGCGCTGCCGTTGAAAAGAGAAAGAAATGAAAATGAAACTCGACAGGAGAGAGGCAGGGAGGTTGAGAGAGAGGTCCAATCTCAAAGCCAACACGTGGTTTGATTTGCATGGGTTTGCCACCAGATGTGGGATTTAAAAAGCGTCGGACTCATGAGTTGCCAAATGGTCCAGAGGACCTGCTGTCAGCCCTCCATACAGAGCGTCCATCAGTGATCCCGCAGCCATTTAGCCAGCAGCATCCCAGTGGCGTAACCTAGCAACACCCGGAGCGCATGGCACACTACCGCTGCTGTTTAGCAAGAATTACAATTTGAGGGTGTTGACAGATAACAGCTGGACAATTTCAAGCAGGCCCTGTCTAAATTCACATATTAACCAAAACTTAAAGGCACTTAAATCAGCAATCTGCAATTTTAGGGCATATGAGCCACTGTAATTAGGAGGACTTGATTAGGTTAATGGTTTGATATCAGTCTGCTCACTTGTGAGCCGGCTGTGTGCTGTAAGATGCATGTGCACATGTGTATAGGTGTGCGCTTGTGTGTGTTATGTGGTTGCCAAACAGGGGAGCATGGGCTGAAAGTGTTGTCCAGGTGACCCAGCACCCCAGAGCTCACCTGTGTACCGATAAACACTGCTGCAACCCTGCTAACCTGTTCCCCAGTCGGCCCTAGCTCCCCCGCCGAACACACCGAGATACAACAACGTGCCACACTGGGGAGGGAAGGTGCCAGTGGCGGGTCTAAAGAAAATGAGAGAGAGGGACAACATGAGGTCAGAACCATACTCATTTACATCCAGTAAAGGCAGTGCTCAGCTTTAGTAACGTCAGTGCGGACTTACAACCTTGATGACCTTTAATGCTTATTCTGGTGATGAACACAGGACTACAAATACAGTGCAACATCTGAAGTTTAAGACAGGCAGTCAACTGCACACTTTAATAATTTTCTATGAAGGTAATACAAATACCTTGCAATTTGAGCATTAAAATAGGTCCAACGGAGCGATATACATTCTCTTAGCTCTGTTTTGGTCTCTACCTAAATACTTAGAAAGATATCTTTGCTGCTAAATGCTTCACTATGTTCACCAGGTAACTATGTTTGTCTCCTGTTTGGTGCAGGTAGTCTACAGTGGGCTTTTAAAGAACTTTTCTTGACAAAAGAAGCTGCCTAGCCGATGTTGCTCCGTAGAGCTGAGGGAACTGCAGAATTGAGTGATAATTCTTAATTAAAGTAAGTGGTCCATTGTAAATATGAAAATATTGATTATAGCAGCTTTAAGATTAGTTGAAGTAATAAACAAAATAAGAAAAAGATAACAACCGGCAGCACTCATCCTAAAACCCCAAAACCTCTGCAGTCACATTTTTTCTGCAGGAAAAATGTCCTGACATACCTTTCTAACATCGTTAGGGAGTGATTTCAGCCCAAAAAATCACAATGAACTGGCAATAAACTTATCCTGTAACTCAGTAAAGTGTGCAAAGCTTTGTAGCATAATTGCACACTTTGCTTTAATGTTGTCCCTAATGCTTTCTGTTTGCAGTGTCTCGTATTTTGTAGGGAAGAGTAGAGAGTTAAGGATACTGTTTGGGGAGTAAGCGGGAGTCGCACAGTTGGAGGTGGAAAAAGACGGAGGGAAAACAAGATAAAGATGGAGATGGAAAGGCCCATATAGAAAAAGTGCTGAAGGAAGTAGAGAGGTACAAAGCAAGAGAGATATCACTCTGTCAAAACTGGCTGTTATGCTCCCCTCTCTTCCCTCTCCTGCCTCGCCTCTACCAGTTTCTGTTCCCTTGGTGTCCAATTACCGTTAATTAAAATCCTCACTGCAGCTCTCCCAGACTCCCCCTCTTCCTCTCCTCCAAGACCTCCATCTCTCTGCTTTGCCTGTCGCCCTGTTGCTCACTCATTTCTGTTTTCCTTTCTTTGAAGATGTGGTGTTTCTGCCCGTCGTGATCAACAACTTAAACACCTTGTTTCATCATGTTCTTCTCATCCTCACCTTTCTATCTCTTCACCTCCTCTCTTTTTTCTCTTGCTCACTCCCCCTCCTCATCCTTTTTCTTCCTCCTTTGTATCCCGCTCTTATCCTCTACCTGCCTTTCCTTTCCCTCCCCATCTCACATCCCTCCCTGCCTCCCCCTCTCTTCGTATCATCATCAGCAGTAAGGGTTCTTTAGTAGTGCCAAGAGACTTGACAAGGCTCTGGGCTAAACACTGTAGCACTCAGACTGTGATACCTTGCTAGTTGGGGGAGATTTTTTTTCCTCCTCTTTTTTTGACAAGGTTGTCGACATCTTTGCTTCTTCCTGCCTCGGCGTCAGCAGTGTGAGCCTTCTAGGTGTTAAAAAGCTTAATCAAAGCTGCTGCTGATGAGGAGGAGCGTGATGATGATGATCACAGCAGCCCTGGTGTTAATTCATTCAGTTAATTCATTTGCCTTAAAGGAGAAAAAGGGATACAAAAAAAAAAGCTCCGGTGTTGCTTGGCTTAGGGAAAAGAGAGTTGGAGTGAGGGAGTAAAGAATGTCTGTGCTGCTGCTCTTTGATGAAGAGAATTATGTCCGCTCCTTTCAGCATCGGTATCTCATTCCCCCCTTCTCGTTCCACTCTTGTCCCCATTTTTAGAATAACTGCCCCTCTGTCTTTTTCAGAGAAAGGTGGAAAGAGATAGGGAGAGCCTTTACAAGACCTGAGCCCTCCCTTTGTGCCAAAGACCCGGGCCTGGATTTAAGAGCTGTGGCCGCTTGGCTGAGCACAAACTGAGGCCAAGCACACAAAGGACCAGCTCGCCTTTTTTCTGCCTCCTGCTTTAAAGGCAGATAAAGAAAGGCGAGGGACAGATGGAGGTATAAGAAGAGAGAGAGAGTAAGGGGAAGGGGAAGGGAAAGGATGGACGGATGGATGGATGGCCGTTGAGTATGAAAAGCAGGAGCAGTGACTCGTGGCCTCCCAGGTAAGAATGGTGAGAGGCCATAAAGGGGTGGGTGGGGGCGGGACAGAGCCAAAAAGAGGGGTAATGACAACTGGCAGGAAAAAAGCTGGAACGGCAGATAGAAAGAAAAGCCTGGGCGGGTGTCACCGGATGGCACTCAGTCAAGTTCTCTAAATGGCTCACGCCAGTGTGACGCCCACTTATGAAAGAGAACGCACACACACGCACACACACACGCACACACACACACACACACACACACACACAGGGTAAGTGTGCATAGCAAATCAGATGTGTGATGAATATAGTTTGAACGGCACTCAAGTACAAATTTACTTTGCTTCTCTCCTCCCTGTGTTACTGTTTCCCTTCCTTGTCTTACCCGTCTGTTGTTTCTTACCTTCACTTTGTTTCCTTTAATTATGTTACTCAGCCTGTTTATTATTGTTTTTCTGTGAAGAAGATTGTTCAGTCATGGGGCCTTAATAAAACAAGTGTCGCAGAATGTTTTCAAAAAGTGTTTTAATGGCATCTGTTAGCAACAAGCTCTTGTGTTATAATTAGGTCAGACTGTGTTTTTACACGTTGATACTTCTTAGTATCTTATTCTAATCTATCTGATAAAAATGACAGTATTCTCAGGTGGAAAACAGGATTAAACCGCAGAGGACATTAGCACTTTGAGGGGTTGCCAGATAGGATAACTGACATACGAGAGAAAAAGACTGTGGGAAGAACTTTGATGGAACTAGTCAGAGTAACTTTTCAAAGAAGGAAAGAAGCTCATGCACAGCCTTTAATTTACTTCAAATCGTTTTTTTCACACATACGTTTACTACATTTTTACGCAAATATTTTAATCAGGTTGGCTTCAGAGAAATAGGACAGGTGGATCCACACGGACCAGTTTAATTACACCAAATATCTCCTATTAGAATCATCACAAATCAACACTCATATACAAGCCTGTGTTAGTAATTTACTTAGGTATTACCATTACTTTGTATTTTGAGTTCTAACACACTATTCAAATATTTTACTTTTTGCATTTGTTTAACAGCTTTGGTTACTAACTACTTTACAGATTGAGATTATTGAAAAAAATAAATAGAAGATAAGTTTATTAATATGTTTGTGAGCCCCGCGTCAACCAGGTGCAACATTAGAATACTTTTAATTAATTAATTAAATAATGCATGAGTGATAGTAATCCAGAGATATAATATATAACAAATATAACAAATATCTGCCTCCATAGTTACTAAACTTTTAAGACTTTAAGTAAATTTTAAAAAACAGAGACAAATAAAAAAAAAAGAAAAGAAATTGTATCTGAGACATTGTTGAAGGAGACAAAGGTAAAGAGACACTGGAAGCATACAGTATAACCATCATACACATAATAGGATACATAAACAGTGCAATGTAAATAGTGTAACTCACTGAGCTGTACAAAGTGATTCCTTCATTGGATGAAAAGTCAGAAATCAATATAACATACAAAGCTGCTGCTTGGAGATTTAAAAAAGCAGTTGTTTAAAACAAGTGTGTAAGCAGGAGAAGAGGAGGGAAGGACAGGAGGAAGAATTGGACACCCAGTAAGAAAACTGCACAGTTAGATTAAAGGAGGCAAGGCTACAATCAAATCATTGCACAGAATATCTTATTGCGATCTGATGAAAGATTGTTGTTCAGACCATTCGGAAATACGGTCTGCAGGGTAAAAATTAAAAGGCCTCACATCTGTTTAACAATAGGTCATGATTCCCTCCTCTGTGTGGAAGATCCACTTTTTCAAAGACACAATACGTCACTGAAATGCACGACCACAGAGTAATGACAGACATTAATTCATATTAATTCACACACTAATGTTCATCTGCAGGCAGTTTTAAATGTCTTCTTTACATATCATAAACTGACTTGCTACACACTCAACACATGCACACATTCATGTAATGAAAATTTGTAAATATTTAACTTCTAGCAGGATGATACAATGTGGCCATTACATGCTTATTTTTGTATGCAACTACCACAGTGATATATGCTGTTAGGTAGACAGCATAAAACTGCTTGTTGGAAAAGAAAACTGTGCCTGTTATGTGCAAAATCAGCATGAAGGATCTGGTCTGTTAGATTTCTCCCTCATTAACCAAAACACTGAAAAACACCAGGAAAAGGCCACAGTACTGATGTGATGATGTGAGGGCAATTTGATTGGTCTATTTATGTGGGTCCACCACCATACGGGATACTTTGCTGATTTAAATCAAGATCTGTGTCATGGCAGTGTGTGCAGATGAAAGATAACGCAGAGCGAGTTTAAAATCGGCAAAGTATCCCTTTTAATAATAGATACAACTTGGTTATGATGGTATTTTGCCCTTTACTTTTTTGTTTTTTATTGTCCTTATGATGTATGTTATTCTCTCCACAAAGTGGTGAAATGCTGGATTGAAAATCTTTCCCTGCAGCCTCATGCGGCTAATGTAGCCTCAAGCAGAGATGAGAAGTGGACTCTTAAAGTAACTTGAGGCAATTTATCTTCTATTTCGTGCAGCTTCCTCTGAAACCAGAAAAGGCTTTATACAACTTTTTTTTAACGTATGCAGTAGCACTCCACAATACCTGTAAACAGACTTTAAAGTTTAAAATTGGTGGAGTTCTTTTTTAACTCTTTGCACAAAGCCAGGTCCATACAGAAATTGTTGTTAATTATTAAGCAATCCCATGTGGGTATAATGTTTGAGTGTCCACATACTTTTGGCCTTGTAGTGTCCACTACACTGCTGTGCATTTAAAATTCACTTAAAAGAGGATTCAAAATCTCTTAATCTGTTATCAAAACCAAACAAAAACCTCACCGAATTACAATTGCAATTGTGTACGTTTTCAGCATTTTAAATACACACACATATTTTTACTGCCACACACAGGTTTGTGGCACTATCTTTGTGGGAACCCATCATTGACATAATGCATTCCCTAGCCCCTTACCCTAACCTTAACCATCACAACTAAATGCCTAACCTTAACCCTTACCCTCACCCTAACCATAACCTAATTCTAACCCTAATCCTACAACCAAGTCTTAACCCTCAAACAGCCCTTTAAATTTGTGGGGTCCAGCATTTTGGTCCCACAAAGCTGTCGGGACCCCACAAGTATACTCCCGGTTTTTGGACCCCACGAATATAGTTAAACAAACAAACGCACACACACACGCGCGCACACACACCCACATACACACACACACTTTCAGAAGACCCACATCCACTTTCTCCCTTTAACACTGGTCTTCACACACACTCCATAACACACTGTCCAACACACTCTCTCCTTCACACATTAATCCCTCACACATCTTAACATGCTCCGCTAGCTTTCCATCTCCCCATCGAGCTCTCCCCCCGTCTCCTAGGAGGAGGAGGAGGAGGAAGGGGTGGTGTTGATGTATGGTGGAACTAAAGCAACCCTGCCGATCGATAATGTAAACAGGAGCAAAGAGAGGCGGTAAATAAGGCCGGCTCCTGACAGAACTGTCTACCTCAGGTGACGGAGAGAGAGGGAGAGAGAGGAGAAGTAGGGGAGAGGGGGTGAGAGGAATATCTAATAGAGGAGGGGAAGGAGGAAGGGAGAGACAAGGATGCAGGAAATAATGGAGGGATGAGGGAGACAAGTTAGGAGAGGGCGGAACAAATGGGGTTTGAAAAAGAGAAAGGAGAGGAGGAAAGGAAGGGATGATGGGAGGATGAGGTAAAATAGAATAGAAGAAGAAAGGAAAGGATAGGTGATGGAGGGATGGAGGAGAGGGTAATGAGGCGAGAGGAGAGGTGGGATGACTGGATGAGGTAATGGTGAAGGAGGGAGGCAGGGAGAAGAGTGACGACAAAGGACGTTGAGAGTGAAACAGATTGAGTGAAAGGAAGGATGGATGGGGGGGAAAAGAGGGAAGAGATGGAGGGGAGAAAAGATGATGGAGAGGGCAGGAAACGGCACTGGTAAACAAAAAAAGAGGGCAGAAAAACATATAATTGGGTTAGCAACGAGGAACAATTACCAATCATAGATTAGAAAATGTGTGTGTGTGTGTGTGTGTGTGTGAATTCGAAACAGTGTAGCAGTGACATTTAACAGATGAAATGCAGATGAATGACCACCAAGACCCACTGTTGAACCGCACCAGCACCAAAACACACACAGTACTGCACACACACACACACATACATGAACGAGTTGTGAACCTGGCCACCGCTGAGTGGTGCGTCGCTGCATTGGCATGGCTGAACTACTCCTTGAGAGCATGTGCTCACTCTGGGTTACTTGACTGCTGGAGTAGTTCAGACTCAGAGTGGAGAGTAAACACACATGTGACAATGCAAACAATTACACAGACAAACACTGTTATATTATGATTACACTGTACTCCTTTTGCGTTTGCACTGTCCCTTTTCTGTGTTCCTTCATGCGTGACTGCATGTTTGACCACGGTAATTCAGCTCGTGTCTGTGAGTGTTTTATCTGCAAATTCCCATATTCTAATCTGTCTCTGCTGCTATTTGAAGACACATCTGCAGCTTTCTCATACACTATAAATACAATTGTTGCTGCTTACCCAAGTGGTGAATCACAATAGTGATTCATCCTATAGCCAGTTCTTTGAAGCTACTAAATGTGCAGTTTTAAACCAGTTATTTTGTCCTGATGTGACAGTATTATGTAAGGTTTTCTAACGATGTCTTAGCAGCTTCAGTATTGTACAAAATACAATAAGGTATTTCAATGGCCTGATGTGTTGGTGTGTGTGATTTGTGTCTGTGTGTCGGGCGGGAGGGACGGAGTCATTAGGGTCATCGAGTGTGATCCTACCATTAAAGATTACAGATGTTTGTCTGAATTAGCCCCATGTCAGCTCTAAGAGGATCATTACTGCTGAGAAGCTGTAGTCATGATCCGTCACTCACACACAAAACACTCACACTTGTTCTTACACAGAGCCTAATGTTGCATTATTATATCTTAAACAATATGGACAATTCATTAAGAAAATCCAGGGAAACATCTCAAATCATATCATGAATACCACCTCCACTTTCATGCAATATGAAGGAAGTGATATTGCATAAACCTTTGATAATATATGCTATAGGAGAATATTAGTGTCTCAATAGCCATGTTAATGTATAAACAGACTTTGATTTCAGCACTTACTATTCTTTCTGTGTGGGTTTGTGCACTCAGACTAAGTGATTTCTCAGGGACCACACTCTTTTTAATCAGAGCAGTTTGAAGGACTGTCATGTCACACAGACAAGTTTTTTTCAATTCACATCTGTGGACTGCACTGTAAGCAGCACCAGTCTTTTTTTGCACACTTTCATCCGCACATTTCTGGTCTTAGGGGGACAGCGAGGCATCACAGCATATAGTTTTTGATAAGTTGCCATTGGTGTAAAGCTCCTCGTCTCCTGTGTAATGATTGCAGAAGGAGTATTTTCTGCTGAAAGTGCTGCTTTACTCAGAAGAGCAGAAGAAATAAATGCAAATACTGTGTGACAAACCCACAGAGAATTATCAGCCGGCTCTTCCGTTCCCTTCAGCTACAGTATATGCAGCGTTTTGTATTGTCTTTCAGCTCATTGTTTTGGCTTTACAGCCTTTACTGATTATGTTCACTCTAACTGCATCAGCGCCACTTTCAAACGCAGTTGTGTTCAGCTAAAAAAGCTATAAAAACTCACTGTTACTTGATGATGGATGTAGTGGAGCATTTAGCAACTAAAGAGCCAGATATTTTCCCTCAAGAGTTGATAAAGACCAAAAACAGAGCTAAAAGATATTGGACTCACATGGCTGTGTAAATAGTGTTTTCTAACATGTTTGATATATCAGCTTTATAAGGTAATATTATGTAAGTTTTGTGTTTGCAACTTGTTGCACTTCCCACTAATGGCCAAAACAAGTCAGTTATTGCAGCTTTAATTGTTGAAAAGGTCTGTTCATTTTAATGTTAATGCTGAGAAAAATAGAGAATTTCTAAGGGCATATTTTTTTTAGCATTTTCTCTGAAAACAAAACAAGTACTTCATTCCCCCCCCCCCCCCCCCCGCCCACAGCTCTGCCCTCTTAATCCTAAACCCATCTCGCCAGTCGAGCACAGGCATATGCACGCACTTCATACAGTTACCTGTATAAGTGCTAGTCATTAATTTCAATCATCTTGATTGTGATCCCGATGGCGTTGTTCCTTTTTTTGGGTTGCTTTGCAGTGTAGGCAGTTGTTGCCAATGGTGGAACTTTTTCTGCATGATTTTCTGCCATTGAGTCAGGCTTTCAACCTTCTGAAGGGACGTGCACGCGCATTTGCATTTAAGAACAGCCAATAGGAACGCTCTCTCTCTGAGATGACATGTGATTGGCCAAAGTGTCCCCCAGAAAACAGAGCCAAGAGGAGAAGCAGAAGTCTTGTTTTTTACAGACCACTTGAATTACAATATGCTTATTTTTGTTGAGGTTATTATGGAATTTTTTCCCAAAACCACACACAAAAAAATGTCTACCCCTGCTTTAAGTCTGTTGAAAATCTGCAAATACATAAAAATAACTGTTCTTGTACTAACCCACCAAAAGTATTGAAAATATTTATATAACAGTGTGTAAATGTGGAAAAAATGGGCACTGTAAATCAGGGACCATATCTTCAAACTCACAAGTAGTTTCCTGCATGTTACCCTTTTTAATCAGTATTACAAACAGAAATGGCTAAAAGCTTTTTCGGCAGATTTTTAATCATGCCAAATTGCCAAAATGTAAACAAACATAACTCACTGAATCCATGTACTTCCTGTTTACATCCCCCAAAGCATTATGGGAACTATACTTCTAAACTGGACTTTTTTTCTTATTTAAATTATAAATGGTTCATACCTCTGTTCATATCATCAGTTTAATGTTACATTATCCAAAAGACATTATAGTTCTTCTCAATTTAAATTAGAATTGAATACTACAGTGAAAAAAAGCTACATGCGTATGTGACACTTAGTGAGGTTACGTGTTTATTGATGGACAAAAAAAACCTCTCCTAATTGGAGGCGACTGGGCAGGTTTGAGGCTCTCATGGGCTGTTTGGTGGCAGTCAAATCTAGCAACACTGCAGTTCAGTCCAGTAGTGTCACAAAACTGGCCCTTGATTCCAGACTGAAGCATCAAGATTGATCTTTAAAAAGGAGAAAACTAAGATAATTTCACTCCATTGGTTCCTCGTAAGAAACTAAATTAAATGTATTGTTGAAATGGATTGTTTTCCGTGTGTGTGTAGAGGTCCGGCTAAGTATTATCACAGCGTTGGAATTCACACTGAGAGCAACACGCTGAGCCTCATCAGAAGGTGTTGTATCATCGGCGCATAAAGCTGGTTAAACCTCATCTACTCCCTGTTCTCACTCAGCTTCTGTTTGTGAGGTTCTCTGTTTCCTATCTCTCTCTCTCTCTCTCTCTCTCTCTCTCTCTCTCTCTCCTCTGCCTTCAATTTTAATATACTTCAATTAATTTACCATTTATTTAATTATCAGTCCAATTGAAATATTTTTAAGACCTGGGAAGAAAAAACAAGTCATTAACTTGACAAAGAAAGCACACACAGTATGAAGCGTTCCAGCTGCTAAATGACAGAAAAACATGAAAAATAAAAGGTGAAAGACATTGTTACTGTAACCTTGCCTGCACACTTTTTAATTTGATTAAAGTGTGTAGTTCCATAAACAGTCTAAGTAAAATGAATCATCATTTATGTGAGAATCATTTAAAATCAGCTGGTAGACAGACATGATACTGTACATCCTCTGGCAGCCATATTGGAGGTCATCAGCTCTTGGCAACAGTGGCAGCTCATAATACTGTTTGGTCAGGTACCTTGCAGGTAGCAACACCCAACAAACCAGCAGATTTCAAACTATTGACTTCATAATTAATGACAAACGGCCACAACATTCTTTTACAGGTGTCTTAGGGTTTCCTGCCCAGTCGATATTTAAACATTACTTGTATGCAGCATCTAAACGAGTGACAGCAGTGCCTTTATGGCTTCCCAGGTGTGCTGTCAAAATCTAACATTAAATGCTATTACTTTACTGTATATGGGAGATAAGACGGGAAGCAATTTACTGAGAGCTGAGGGCATGTCATCTGTATCCTGGTTACAGTTCAAATGAAAATGACTAATGAAGTAAAAACGTAATTCAGTTATGAGGCAAAACATTGCTGAGTGAATTGTAAAAAACATGCCCTACCTTCCCCCTAACATGCTCACAATAACGGCCTGGCTTGAGGGTTCCTGTTTGTTCCCATGTGTGCGTTCTATTTTCCTGGCCTGAGGGGAACAGGTTTGACTCACCTGTAGCTGGAAGATCCCATGATATTTAAAGCAACCAAAGATTATTTTGTACCTTAAAATAATGTTTCCAAAATTGTTTCAGTGGTTCATCAACTCATAACAGGTTGAACGGCACTTCTGCATTCGCTTTGCGGCCCCTTTCAGCTATAACCGCACTATGCAAGTTTGCCAGATCGGGTAGCGGATCTGTAGTTCGAATGAGACATACGACAGCGGTAATGGACAATTCCGCTTCCAACCTGTAGGGGGACCGAAGAGGAAAAGTGCTTTGGTGTTGACTGTACTCAATCAGGAGCAGTTTGAAACAACAGCTAAATACCAGGTGTTACAGCTGATTGCATCAGTTAGACTGACTGTGTCACAGGCCTACACAGGTCAAGATAATACATGTCAATACATCATTTCACAACTCCTCATTGTACAATGTATGAAACTCTTGATTTGTCCTCTCCAAACATGCCAAAACGACATTGGCTGCAGTTTATTTTTTAAATGTGTACATTGTAATGAACCTCTCTATTTAAAACCGTGTATGGTACCTTTCTCCTCTAATTGTCAGTTGAGACACTATACAGCTTTTTTCTGTTCTTAATCAATAGCTAAGCTTTTGTGTTTAAAGCTCCCTCTGGTTGGAATAATATACCTGTAAGTATTCCCTCCATATAATCTTTTCACTCGTTCAAAAATACCCTGTCTTCGTATTATAGGATCATCAGTTGTACTGATAATGACACCGCTATAATTATTTGTTATCACGTTTAATACTTAATGCTATCACTGACATTAATACGTTGCTAATCTACGAATGAATGATGCGTTGGTGCTCTGCTTAGAGGATGATCCCCTGATTTTTTTTATGTCTTATTGTGTGATATTTATAGTTCTTTGTCACATTTGGTTTTGTTAATTATCTTGTTGTTAACTTAGTTTTTTTGTTAAATGATTTGTCTAATTGTGCTTGTATTGTTGTCGTCGAGGGCCCCCTTGACAACAAGATGATACATCTCAAAGGGTCATTCTTAATAAAGAATTTTTAATATACAGTATACAGGACAACTCAGGACAGTTGTGTGACAGCAGAATTGGTGACATTAGAGTAAAAAAATGGTGTGCCTTAACAATTTGACACCATATACACTAAAATTGGGTTTAATAAAAAGAACAGTGGACTTTTGCTGACGTTTTCAGGCACTTCTGTATTAAAAAGTGCTGAGTTGGATATATTGGAGCTTTCAGATGATCAAACTTTCCCAGTCCTAATTACAACATGGACGTTGACGCGAAGGCCATTTACAAGTCTTAAATTCAAAATTACGAAAACTCTGACATGACATAAACACGTCATTATTTTCTAACAAACCAAAAGTCACCTGTTCCAGCCAATACACCAGTTTCACAATTAAATGAACTGATATATTTGTAATTCACATCAACAAAGTTGAGCAGTTTTAGCGTTAGTTAATGAGATAGACGTTTGAGAAACAGTTCAGGACTAAAGATGTACATGGACTTTTTATGTAAACACTAAAGGGCTGAATGTTTCTGATTCATAATTCTTATTAATTTTGATAAAAGTGAGACTATAACATGGCTGTCATAATAAACACTGAATAAATGGGGAATTTTACTGGGGAGATTAAACTCAGGAGATATTTAACTTCTATTTTACTTCTATCTTCATATCTGTCACTCTGCGGTAAGAAGTGTTTCATCTTCTCATCTCTCGCTGTCTCTAGATGTGATCCACACTGTGGGGCCGATTGCACAAGGAGGAGTGGGAGAGGAGGAGAAGAATGCCTTGAGGTCGTGCTACAAGAACAGCCTGCAAATAGCCACCGAAAACGCTGCACGCTCTGTGGTGAGTACGGGGGGGAGGGGGGATGATGGTAGCTGAATTGCTAGGAAGTAACGGGAAGGGAGAGAGGAAGGATGAAGAGCTACTGAGTTGTATGTTGTTGTGGTGGAGAGAGGTGTGCAGAAACCTGAGAGATTAGATTAAAACAGAGAGGTTGGGGCGCCTAGATAGTTCAGTTGGTAGAGCGCGCGCCCATATATAGAGGTTTACTCCTCGATGCAGCGGGCCCGGGTTCGACACCGACCTGCGGCCCTTTGCTGCATGTCATTCCCCCCCTCTCCCTCCCCTCTCATGTCTTTAGCTGTCCTGTGCAAATAAAGGCCTAAAATGCCCCGAAAAAATTATCTTTAAAAAAAATCTGAGAGGTTGAAGGAAGAGAACCACCGAAGACACAAAAAAGTGAAGAAAGCATAAAAGACAGAAAGGACATAGAAGAGGAAAGAAGGAAAAGAAAGGACTGTGTAAAACATACAGCAGCAGGTAGGATTGTTGAGTTGTAAAAAGGTTTTATGAAGCACACCAGGCGGGAGGTTTCACAACAGAACGAGGTGTTAAAGTCAAAGAAAAACACCAAAGCAACATGAAAATAAAGTCAGAGGTACGGTAAAAGAAAAATAAATGCTGTGCATTTGTAGAATTGTAGAATTTAAAATAGACTTAGATTTTATCAGTTTCAAACAGTTTGTATTTTTAACAATCACAGCATTTATTAAATGATTTTTTCATTTATTTTCTATTACATGCTCAACATTTGCTTTTGTGTCCGTGTGTATATTATCACAAAGTCTTGGTTTGATTGTTACTGTGATATAAAGTCAAATAAATTTGTATCGGTACTGTATACGTAACCCAAATTCACAAATTTGCCTCACAAGGCTTTATTGACTCGGACCTCCTTCCGCTCAGTACAACTTTACTTCGACTTGGCAACAGAGTTGTTTTTTTTTTCACATTAAGCGCTTTTTGTTATTAGTTCCCTTCCCTTGACTTTTTTACCTTTTGCCTTGAGGAACCTGTGAGTCATGTCTGTTCTCACCCTGAGTTGCCAATTCCGCAATCTGGTCAAACTAGGAGATCTGGAGACACAGAGAGCATCCTGGCATCTGCTCGTACCGCAGTATTTGACAGCAGCTTGAAAAGCTGCCGGATTTCATTTACATTGAAGTTTACTGGTTGCTATTATGAACTCAGAACCAGTATTGTGCCAGAACCTGCCTGATACTGATCTCAATAAATTGATTAAAAAAATCTAAACTTTAAAACAAATTTAAGCAATAGGGATTCAATGTATTTACATTCAGTAATTATCTCACCATTTAGCCATTTGCATTGTTATTGGCATAGTCTGCCTTTCTTGAGCTGGTTTAAAATGACATACTTACTCACAAGGGATTTACAGAGATCGATGTACGTACTTAAATGTTGCTGTTTGTATTTTTATCTGATTGATAGAAGGCTCCATGTTCACGTTTTGCTCTCCTGCAGCCATATCAGAGGTGTGTTATAAGTTACTGCTGATGCAAACAGAACATTTAGTGGTTCAGCTTCATTCTAGAGGATAGGTTCACATGAATTCAAATCTGTCTTAAAACAATACTGCCATTAGGCTCATACGTATGTACATTTAAAAAGTTATAGGTCTTTGTAGTTGTTTTTGCTGTCTACACTGGTCACAAAGCTGCATCTACCTGAGTTAAAATCAAATGGATCTTCCAAAGTTAGACTTTTAGTACCAAATTACCTCTTTGTGTCTCTAGACTGTGTTCCCTTGCTGAGATGCATTCAAGGGATAGTAACAAAAAGAGGGAATTTGGTACTAAAAAGACTGTAACATTGGAAATGAAAATTGCTTTAAGAAAAGATCTCTTTGTGGCCAGCATGCAAACAAGGAACAATTTAAAGCGTCCAACAGTGCTTTCAGTGTACATAAAAACATGTGAAGACTATTTTTAAAATCATATTTTTTTATTATAATGGCATGACAGGGTGACAGAAAATGAGGCAGATGCAATGAAAGGTCCCCAACAGGATGAAAAACAAACAAAGAGAAATACAAAACAGGAGAACCGGAGACTTTGTGGGTCAAAGTCTGCTACTTAAGAGAATCGTTACTTGGGAAGAAAATAAATCCTTTAAAAGCACTCAACTGCCAACACATGGGTGGCTTTTATTGTGGAAGAGCTGCAGGTAAGAGGCTCTTACAGACATTTTTTTTAACCAGCATCTCTCCAATACATTGTCAGTCGGTCAGTTGGTCGCTCACAGAATGATGAAAAAAGGCCATTTATTAACTGTTCTTATTTGACAGAATTATTATTTTCAGCCCTCGAATAGTTTGGCAGTTTTATTCTACAGGTGTCATTTTGAACTCTGTGACCTGTGCTGTTAAACACATGCTGTTACCAAAATAAACCACCGGTGTTACCAAATCAACCAGGACTGAGATGATAACTTTATAAATATAATAACTATGATGCTTTATAATACTTATAATAATGACGGGTTAATTACTGAATGAGGAAGAAAGCCCTATCACACCAGGCCTCCATAAAAAAAAGGGTGATGGACTGGGCTTTAAATAGAAGTGAAACTCAGACAGAGAAGAAAAGCTGCTGTAAAAAGCAATCAGGAGAAAGATTTCATCGAGATCCAGCAGAGAGAGATTTGCGTCTTTTTCTGGTGTGTGTGTGTGTGTGTGTGTGTGTGTGTGTGTGTGTGTGTGTGTTGTCTCTGTTATGTGATCAGCAACAGACTGTAACCACTTTGTCATCTTTACTCTGCAGGCTTTCCCCTGCATCTCCACTGGAATCTACGGTCAGTGTCTGAGTTGATGTGTGTCACCTTCTCAAACCAGAACAAATGCATGACATTTTCGTGTGTGTGTGTGTGTGTGTGTGTGTGTGTGTGTGTGTGTGTGTGTGTGTGTGTGTGTGTGTGTGTGTGTGTGTGTGTGTGTGTCTCATCATTTCCATAGTTTAACTTCAAGTTTATGTTTTGCTTGGGGTTTTATACTCAAACTGATGATTGTTTCTTTGAGTGTGAAATTATTATTTTTTTAATCCAACAACAACAATGCAGGCCTATCGTTGTGCCCGTGTTTATACACTGTAGAGGTGTGAATCTTCACTGATCTCCCAATTCGATTACGATTATCATGTCTTCGATTTGATATCTCGATGCATCTCGATGCGTCAAATACATTTTTCCATTAAAGCCATATAGGATATTTAATTCATAGCTTTTCAAGCTTAAAAAACAAAACATTCTGCAGTGCTCTAATACTAAATACATTGGATACATAAAACTACAGCACTGAGCACATGGCACTTCCTGAATGTGCAAAACATAACAGAATATGTAAACAGAAATGTTGTTAGGCCTACATTAAATTGTAAACAGAAATAATCGATTATGGCCAGGTTGATTATCGATGCAGCATCGTCCACGTCCACGATTCGATGCATCGACTATTTGATTAATTTCAACACCTCTAATACACTGTACATATTGGCTGTGTTTTCCATCACATGCTTGTTTCCAGTATCAGTTTTTCTGTTTAACCAGAGTCCTGCTGAGCCACCCGGTGCTACTTGTCACATTATCTCTTGCAGCCCAGAGGTGGTTCTCAGATTAGGGCCTTGGATTAAGACCAGCAGATTAAGATAGATTAGGCTGGAGATTGTGTCAGATTGACTGTAATCCCCCTTCACACTGGCAGGAGAGGGAGTTAAGGATAGTGCCTGAATACTCCCCGGAGTGGCTTTGAGTGTGAGGGCCAGTTGTCGACACTTCACCCTTGTTGCTAGAGAGAGGAAAAGGCCATAGTTCTGATTGACTCAGCGTGTTATCCGTGTCTTCCTCATATGTTTGTCGATGTCTTAGGTTGATTAAAGTTAATCTGGATGGCATTACGTTTCACTCAAAACACATTTGCTGTTTGAATTAGAAGTATATGAATGTCTAGCCTAGTCTGCAAGTGAAGGCATCTTTGTAGGTGGACCACGTTTATTCATTTTTAAGACTATTGCCTTTAATATTCGTAATGGAAAGGCAAACTGCTTTTTTTTTTTTTTCATCAAGCAGTAGAGTTGTTACATAATGGGCCCGGTTTGAGAGATAACATCTCTTGCAGTATTTGTTTGTTTGTGGCTAAGCAGTTTGGCCATTTGATGAATTTGTACTGCTTTTGTGTTGCGTTTCCAGTAGTGGGGATAATTTTCCAGCACTGAAAGGTCTGTCGCTGAATGAATATTGAAGAAGCACTGTAGTCTTTCTTCATCTGTCTCCTCGTAACCAACAAGTGTGTTATGTCTGCACCTCATCAGAATAGGCGAGTCGGGGTGAGAGGAAGTGAAAAAACACAGAACATAAAGAGTGTTAGGATAGTGGAAAAGAAGAACAGCGCAGACAACGACCTAACACAAACACGGAACACAGATCCGTCAATGCACCTGTTCTTGCAAATTCAGTGTGTATATTTTTGTTTATGTAGGATATCCACCTGAGCAGGCTGTGCACGAGGCGTTGGCAACTGTGAGGGAGTATCTGGATGAGCATCATGACAAGGTGCGTATGTGTTTGTGTCTGCATGATTGGCAATTTTTCCCTACCATTTCCTCAAGGTATTATTTCTTTCGCAGCTGTTGTGTTTGTTTTCTGGTGGGAGCGAGGAGAAGAATGAATTGAGAAAAAACATACACACGCACACTCACAGTGACACTCACACACAAACATACATCTAAACACACACTCCCAAGCTCTGGCTCTCATGCTCATGGCCAAGTCTGCGTTTTAATTGGCTCCTTGCGGGACTAAACCCGACGAACACAAACACACGCACGCACGCACGCACGCACGCACGCACACACACACACACACACACACACACACACACTTTCTCTCCGGAGAAACAGCGAGCGAAGAAAAGACAAAATGATGGAATAGATGACTGGAGGGGAGGAGGGATGGAGGGGGAGAGGCGGGGGGGGGGGCTGATGGGAGATTGGAACAAAGAGGAAACTTTCCAATCAGTCGTTAACATGCTCTAAACTCTCCTCATTTACTCTTAAGGTCTCCTCCCCTGTTCAGTCGTTCTTTCTGTCTCTAACCACCGTGCTGTATCACCTCCCAGAGAGGGTGTTGACGATGTTATTGTTAGCACTGGAGTCTCCAGAGTCTCTGTAGCAATACCAGTCGACTGATGCCGTCAGCCAAGCTCAACAAACGAACATTAAACATTACACGTCTCACCATGGAAGACAACCGTCTACAAGACTTAAACGGCTAAACACAAGACCAGAAAGCCAAATCAACAAGGCTCTTATTTAAATTCTGCACAGAAATATGTCCACTGGGAAAAAAGTTTTAGTGTGAACGAATCAGATGGTGAGACGGAGTTTATTTGCATACATATAAAGTAAGAATGCTCACCAGAGGAGGTTTATTCTGTAATTGAACCCGCTCCATTTTGCATGTTTTTACACTGTTTTGTGGGGTTTACTCTGGCTTGGAGAGTTGTAGTTGTAGAAAATTAAATTGAAAATTACACACACAGTAAGACAAAATGGACTCAAGACACGGGGCAATGCACCAACACTCTGCATCAAGTGTAATAACAAATAACATGAATCATTTATTCGTAAATCAAGAAAGTAAAACCCAAGGCAGCTCATAAGTTTCATAGTTGTTATATTTCACCTATTAAATACTAACTGAAAGTTTCGACAAAACTGATATATGACATTTGAGAAAACGGTCTAGTATCAAAATTAGCTCCCCACTGCTAAAATTTTCTGGAGGCCGTTTTGGGTAACACTTTATTTGAAGGGGTTCATAAGACTGACATGACACTGATTATTATGACATGACATGACATCTGTCATGAACATGATGGAGTCATTTTGAGTGTTCATGACTGTTGTCATTAAGTGTCACTCGGGAAATGATGACACTTTTAATGCAAAGTTAGCATTGTCCGAGATGTCTTTGTCATGACAACTTGACCCAATTATCAAACTTTAATAAACTATTTAGCTTTATGTGTTAACATTACATTAAACTGTCATTAAGATGTTGTTTTTTACATTGGCTGTCATGAGAGCATTATAATTGTGTAATGAATATTTTTCCTTGACCTCAAGTAAAGTGAAACAATTTGAACCTGTCATGAAGTTTGATTTCATCATCAAATGCTTATATGACGTTGTCATGAATAATATCCATAACCTCAAGTAAAGTGGACCCATTTGGACTTGCCATTAAGATGTCTTAAAAGTTATAAGATCAGTTTGACAACAGTAAATGCAGTACCAAGGTCATTTATTGAGCTTTGGACTTGTTGCTAACTATAGTTAGCTGCCTTTAGCTCGGTCATATGTCATAATAATGACAGTGTGATGTTAGTTTTATGTACACCCCTTCAAATAAAGTTTTTTTGCATCTCTCCTCACAAGCATTTGCTTTAATTTGAATGAGGGAGGCTGAAAAATGATGCAAGTGGAGGCATCGCAATGTGGAGGTTAGGGATTTCAAACCTTAGCCCAAGGGATGTAGTTACTTACCACACATTTCAATATCTTCCCTTTTAGCCTCCATTCAAATCCTGGCTAGGATAGGATTGTAATTGTGCGACAAGCATTGGGCTGAAAAACACGGGCTGCAGGCTGCTGAAATAGCTGCCTTTGAAAGCAATGACAGTTAAACTCCAAAACCAAGCAGAAAGTGAACAGCTGGGCTATAAATTGCTCTGCCTAACCCCAAAACGGAAAAATCCAAACCTTTGTAGAGACATTAGGGAGGTAATAATGTTTGTCGGAGGGTGAGAAATAAGAGGTCACAGTGGAGATTATATCCCTGGAATCATTTCTTTACTGCAGCTACAGTAACTTTAATCATCAGGCTACATATAGTGCTGTTTACTGTACTGTGTGTCCAGCTATACAGAATATAATGTAAATATTATAGACTGCAGTGATCCAAAGAACACAAGAGCACAGAGCATAAAGATTGTTTATTGGTCGAGTGCACTCACTCGACCAGTGTCTTAATATTATTTGAAAGCTATTATCTTTGTGTGTGTGTGCGTGTGCGTGTGCACAGTGGTGATTTTGAATTGAGTTGAATAGTGTTTCACACAGTAATGAGAGAAACTGAGGGCCGAATGCCACAGTGTAACACTCAGGAACATGCGCAAAAACACAAAGTTACTTATCCCTCCCATATACACACATCCATCCATACACACAAACACTTTTACAATAGAAGTACTTATAGACAAAGGAGCTTGTACTCTCTCTCCCTCTCTCTTTTTCACACCCCCCACCCTGCTCCCCCCCCCCACACACACACACACACACACACACACAGTATATTTGCAGCACTCTGTCCCAGCTCACAGTGTCATAAGCACTATGTTGTGGCATGGCCACAATAGGAAGCTAATAGGAGAGTAATGGACTGATGCATTAGCTACAGTCTCCTGATATCGCCTTCGCACAATGTCAAATACTGTTACATTGTTTCCCCCCTGCTGTTTATGAATTCACGGTTATTGCATATGCTTGTAATAAAGGTCATTTTGTGTGTGTGTGTGTGTGTGTGTGTGTGTGTGTGTGTGTGTGTGTGTGTGTGTCAGCTGGACAGAGTCATCTTCTGTGTGTTCTTACCGACGGATAAGGAGCTATATCTGCAGACCCTCCCACTGTACTTCCCTGCCGGTGAGTTGTCTTACACACACACACACACACACACACACACACACACACACACACACAAGCACACACAAGCACATTCAGAGATGCACATATGACATACAGTCTATCTAATGTATATATTGTGTTTATTGGCATGGCCTTTTCCATAGCTGACAAACTGAGAAACTGCCTTGTTATTTCACTTGTGAATTTATTTATTTATTTAATCAATTACATCTATTTGAACACAATTGCCATTTGTTTCGAGTTAAGACACTGTGTTAAATGTTAATATATGGTATAGGGTTACAAATACGTCATGGAAGTTATGGTCCAGAATAATTTCAGTAAGCAGCATAGCAGAATAATCAAGATGAGATGTACACCTTTTTTTTTTTCTTTTTTTTTTTAAGTTTATTGCACAACTAAAGACATTTTTACTTTCCTTTTGCCAATGTAGTTACTTTATTGGAATAACCATTCACGTCTTTTATGAGATGCAATTATAGCACTAAATACAATCGACATAACCAGCTTGAGGGAAAAATTAAGACTTAAAACCTATTCATTATGAGATTATTTAAGGCTTGGCACGATAAAAAAACTTAAAGGAGTTAAGTTTGTTAAACGTTTTAGTAAGTATGCTTATTAGCTTTCTTTCTGACAGATAGTTTAGAAGATCGGTAACTGTCACATGTCTACTGTGCTGTAGCTTAGCATAAAGACTGGAAGAGAGGGAAACAGCTAGCCTGACTCTGTCCAAAGTTAAAAAATATGTCTACCAGCACCTTTAAAGCTCACTAATCAACACATGGTATCTTATTAATTTAACCTGTTTTTATGCACATTTTCAATTTGCGCATAAGATAACCTGTGTGGAAACACTTAAAATTCTATAAAAGCTCAAAAAATTGCAAAAAGGTTTTGCTGCTTGGCTGAGGTGGAAAATTGGGTTTATCGATAAAAGCAAAATGTGAAAGAGTGCAATGGAAACAGACTGAATCATGACATCCATGAAGCATGTGACTTAATCTTCCACCGAACATGAAAATTGACGGCAGACAAAAAGATCAGATCTGTGTGGCGCTCTTTTAATTACGTCATCTCGTTTCACCTCTTCTTCTTCTGCAGTGGTATAAAGACACCTAGTCTCGCAGACCTATCTCCACAGCGCTGTGGAGTAAGGTCTGGCCACACCACACATACTAGGATAGGAGAAAAAAAAACGCTCAGGGTTTTTTGCATTTCTTCAAACCAATCACAATCATCTTGGGCGGCGCTAAGCTCTGGATGCAGCAAAGGCTGCGCTGCAAAATGGTCTTGGGAATGAACTTGTTTTGGTGGAGCATTTTGCAAGAAGAAGCCACATACAATATTAAATGAAGGTAACGGTTCACACAATACAGTAACGTGAGCTATTTAAATCAGCTGGATACATGGTTAAATTTTCTCTAACCAGTGGATGGCCGTTCATACTTTGTCCGTAGCAATTCCCACCATTCGCCCCCAAATTGTCCCAGTTAGATAGTAAATGCCGTAAACATATTCTTTGTAAACCTTTACAATCATTCCCTGAACGAACCAAACAGGCCTGCCTTGTTGCAGTACCCAAATTTTCTTAAAAATGTTCAGCGTATAGCTTGCTAGCTTAAAGTTTGTTGTTGTTTCCCAAAGTGAGGGGATTTTGACAACGGCAACACAGAGCAGAAGCGGGGAGACAGGCCACCACCTACTCGCATAATAGTAGTAATAGTGAATGCACACACAAACTAGCATTTTCTTCTGCCGATTTTCTGAAAATTTGGTTCAAATTTGCACTACATTTGGATGGACACCTGGTTACTGTGCCCAGCTGTTGTTCTGATCTCACTCGCAAATTAGAATGTGTGTTCTTAGCCAATCATCTGTGTTTTGCCCTCATTTCTGTGTCCACCTCTTTAGCTGACCAATGACAGCAGCTTATTGTTCAGGTAACCTGCATGGTGTGTGTGTCAACATGTTATTTACTCTTTCAAAAGGAATCTGTTTGTAGATGGCCAGTCTAAACCCCTGTGTGAAAAAGTAAGGGCTGCATTTAGAGAGGAAACCCTGACATTTCCTCCAACCAGCACTTCATATTTTGGGAATAAATTGCCAATTGTTGCACCTCAATTACATGAAAATGGCTTTTTGCATTGGGCACTGCTGGCCTCAAGCTCGCTCGTTTACAAACTGTTGCCAAGGAAGAATATATTCAAATCTTTTTCCTCTGAAGGTGTAAAGGGTTTGGTTTAAACAAAAACATAACAATCATGTTTTAAGCCTCCAAGGTTCCTCCTTCGATCTGCAAGTCCTGTCTCACCAGCTTTTTAAAATGGACTAATCAAAAGTCCTGTGCCATCATTGCAGATTGATCTGTATGGTTGAATAAAGTTTAGTAAATACGTACATTTTATGTTGGCTCGAGCTGTGACATGATGACTTCACTCATTTGTTTTGATTACACCCATGATTGATAGTTTTATAATGCCAAGCAGTCTGGGCTCCTAAACATGATCAGTCATTCACTCAATTATTCAAATAAAGCATTGGTATTACAACTGCAGCCTTAACCTCTAATGTCTTGCTTTACCACTGCTATAAATCAAACTCACCTCTCGCCTCCAAAACATTTTGAGAGAGAGGTCTCAAATATCTCGTGCTTTGTGCTTTTATAAAACGTTTTGCTTTTCTTGGCACACAGTTGCTGCCAAAGCCAAACTCAAGACCAACAAAAGAATCAGAAAGTTGCAAATTTTCACCTCTCACCTTTAGAAGTTGGCGATGTAAACAGTGGACCTGAATGAACAACCTGCCTCTGTCAGTGCTTTTAGACCTCACAAAGCAATTAGAATAATCAGGCTTAATTTATTTTAATACTTTCTCTTTCCAGAGTACTGTGACAAAAAATAGTAGCTATACATGAACTGAAATAAGAAAAGGGAAACACCAAAGATTAAACACAACAAACAAACGTTCAACAGAATCTTGGCAGACATTGAAACTATGCAAGAGTGTTGTGTTCAATTTTAAATGAAAGGAGGATTCTTGGTCTTAGTGGCAGTTCAAGGCTCTATATATATATATATATATATATATAGTATGCATACCTTCACAAGTCAGTATGTTTTAGGACGTGTTTGCCAAAAAAGCAGCAGGCATAAAAAACAAGCACCCTTAGATACACAAGACAAAATGAAAACATACCATAAACCGAGGATTTAAAGTGTTTCACATGTGACCTGACAGGCAAGGAGTCAAAGAAGAGTAGAAGAAAAAAGAGGCGCAGCCTATTAAATGTAAGAGCAAAATCTAATCAACTCTGCAGCCATATCTCCCACATAAGTTTTAAAGTCAAAAATAGGCTTAAGAGTCTTAATTTTTAAAATCTTTTTTGCAGACACATCCGATCAGAAGTTGCCGATACGGGGAAGGATTTCTCTCTCATTTCAATGTGGCCCTCAGGGAAGATCAAATGCTAAAAATAATGGGATCTCAAACTGTGATGCCCTTATACTCTCTAATGTATATAAAAACCTAAATATGTAAGTGTTTACTAGTTTTTTTACTAGTACAAGTTTTTTGAAAATGTTGTGGATAAAAATGTAACAATGATCAAGCAGAAGCAGCAACCTCACACGAATATGAAAATAGGATCAGGCTAGTGGGCGCCCGGATAGCTCAGTTGGTAGAGCGGGCGTCCATATGTAGAGGTTTATTCCTCGACGCAGCAGCCCCGGGTTCAACTCAGACCTGCCGTCCTTTGCTGCATGTCATTCCCCCTCTCTCTCCCCTTTCATGTCTTCAGCTGTCCTGTCAAAAATAAAGGCCAAAAATGCCCATAAAAAGAATCTTTAAAAAAAAAAGAGGTTAAGGCTAGTGACATTCAATTTTCTTATTGACAATAAATCCTATGAAAATGCCAGAACCGACAATGAATTAATCCTTATTACAAATATTTCCTGTGTAGCCAAAAACTATTAAAAACACATCAATGTGCTACAATGTTGCACTGGATGACATGTTCATTAACATGAACTCGGGCAAAGTAGTTTATTTTGAGTCAATACATTACACACTGTCTTGCTGGCAGTAACACTCACTAGAGCAGTGAAGGGGGTTGCCAGATGTTTATGGACATAAAAGAACACATAAAGAACATGAAACGCGTATATGTATCTTTCAGGACCTTCGCATCGTTCAGAGGCCGTCTGCAGAGAGGACAACAGCAATCTTATGATTTATCTTATCTTATATTTAAATCAAAAATAAACTTGTAACAGGACTAACATGAGGATAAAATACAATGCATACCAATGTTGGCAATATGTTAATAAAAGAACACAGAAAAGAACATGAAAGAAAACGCAATTACCAACCTGAATATTTTGGGGGATTGCTCTTTGCTAACATATTTGCTATAATAATTTTGATATCATATCACTGTTGGGTTTACAGCTTCTTCCCCCCAGCTGACCGAATGCTGCTTTAACGGCTTATGTGTAATATTAGCTTTGATTTCATGTTCAAATTGTAAAGTTGAGTTATTTTATATATAAGAACTGAACCATGAATTCATCCAGCTTCAGAGTTAGATGGCCTGTTTCTATCCTGTACTTCTGTGATGAGGAGGAAACTCTTAGATTCTACTCAACACGCCACAGTTTCAAACTGTGACACTGCATCAACTCTTCACTTGAAGCATGAAATCAGCACTTTCATATCTTTACACTGGGTCATTTGACTAAAGAGGTTATTTTAAAAAAATGCAGGTGTGTGTCTCTTTAAAAAAAAAAAAAAAAAAAGTCTGCACTAGCTGTTGGTGTCTTTCTCCTCTAATGGATGTACAGCAGATTTTCTAGCAGCAGTGAGCGAGCAGTAGCGGTGCTTGGCTGGTAGATGGACCGGAACTGTCTGTCTGTGTGATAGAGCTGCTGCAGGCAGGCCTCCAAGTCTCCACTATAAACCTTATGTGTCTCCAACACCTGGCGCTACCCACACTGGCTGTCTGTTTGATGTGTATGTGCGTGTGTTTGCATGTTTTCAGTGTGTCTTAAGCCATGTTGGACTGAGAGTGACTAATCCGCTCTAACAGATCCCTCTGAAGCAACCAGTTGCTCCAGAAGCCAAAACGCTATTAACTGCTGCATGACCAAGGTAAAGTGCTCTCTTCCCCTGTTTTACAAGTTGATTTTTTTGTCTCCCACAGAGACCACAATCAAGAGTAAACTCTGAGAGTGGATTTGTCAGATTTGGTTGCTGTGGATACACACCGCTACGCTCAGCATCCAGATTCCTCGTCACAGATCAAAACCTTCTTCAGCAGGAAGATAATTCCTAAATAGGTGATTGCTTTTTTGAAGTGCACACTGGCTCTTCTGTAGATGTTAATTCGTTCCTTTTTTTCCATGAATGGTTGAGAGAGGTGATGAAGGTGTGAAATTATACTGATAAGTCTCGTGAAAAATGGACCTTAAGCTGCACTCTAACTTGGCCTTTGTTTTCTGTGTTCAGTGGTGCATCAAGCTAAGAGTTATGTATCCTGTGCTATTAGAATATTGGTATTCCAGTATGTGTGTGTGTGCGCATATGTGTGAGATAATGACAAAAGCTTATTAAAACAAATCACACAGGCTCCTGGTGTGTATGAATTGGTTATTTCTCAATATGAATCAATGAGCTGGGGCGTCACGAGGGAACACTTTGAATATTTCCTTATTTTTTTTCTCGCTTCTAACTGTGAAGGAAACAGAAAGAGGGACTTGCTTATCTGTTTGCAGTGGTGGAAAGTAAGTAGATTTGTTCAAGTACTGTACTGAAGTTTACTTGAGTATTTCTATTTTATATCACTTTATACTTCACTACATTTCAGAGGGAAATAGTATACTTTTTACTGCATTATTTGAATTTGATCCCTATTGGTACTAGTTACTTTAAAGATTATACACACAAAACATATCTGCGTCAAATATATCATGATTTGTTAGATTAAACTACACAGCAATATATAAAGTTCATGCAGTATATTAGCATCAGTCATATGGTTGATATCAATATGATATTTATAGAGTGTCTAGTGTTTTTCCAATACTAATATAACCTCTATATATGGGCGCCCGCTCTACCAGGTGAGCTAACCAGGCGCCCAACTGTGCACACAAGTTAGACATTATTTCCTTGGAGTCTGTAGTGCTGGAAATGACGTGTTGCAAATTTCATCGCTCGAGTGATCGACTATTCCTTTGCAGTTTAGCGGCACGTTAGTCAGAGGATTATAGCAACCACATTTTAAATTAATCCAATAAACCCCCATAGTAGGAGTTTTAGAACTCATTGGGGGACGCTATAGAGCCGACATACCAATTCCCGTGAACATCAAAAGAACTTTATCCCGAGCTAGTTTTGAGGTCCCCAGGACATCCTTCTTCTTGTATCGGCGCTTAAGATCAGCCCTAAAATGTTATGGCGTACCATGGGGAAACAGTCTTGAGGCGCACCCAGTCATTAAATGGTTTGTTGATTTTCCTGTGAGAGGATTAGCGTCCAAGATCTATGCTAAACTGTTGCAAGTATCTATAGGAGAACTCCCAATAGCAAGTAAATGGGAGCAAGAGCTGAGCCCTGAGGGGAATGCAATTAATTGGGGGACAGTTTGGGACAACATTTCCCATTGCTTCAAGAACCCAAATCACCAGTATATCCACTTCAACATATGTCATAGGACATATTGGACTCCTCAGAAGAGATACATCTCTAAAGTCATTCCCACTCCCTATTGCACGTTCTGTCAACCTGAACAAACTGGAACTTTCCTACACATGTTCTGGGAGTGTGAACAGGTGCATGAGTTCTGGCATAAAAACAACATCAATAATATCTGATGTGATAGGATGTTGACTTCCTACTGACCTGATTGTTTTGTTACTTAATGACGACTCTAAATTACACCTGCTTGGGAGACAGAAGAAAATTTGGCTAACCAGCTCAACTGCAACCAAGAAAATGATAGCTCAGCGCTGGCTTCCCCCCCCCACTCACTTTGTATGTAATGGTTGGCGTATTTTTTAGAAATAGTTATGCTTGAGCTCTCTACAGCAAGGATTAACAAAGCCAAATCAACTATAGACATGTGGAAAAACGCAGCAGCACAAGTATCAGTCCTAATGACCTCAGCATCACAAGAATTAGAGGAGAGTGACTAGGCAAGATGTGATTTCTGTTTTTGTTTGTTTGTTTTTGTTTTCCTCAATACCGCAGAGGGTGGGAGAGGGTTTTTGTTCTTTGATAAAAAAAAATAAACGTTATCCCAACCCTTGCGTTTTGGGGCGCTATGGAGCCCATTGGCCATTGAATATTGCAGTTTCAGGTAATAACTCTCAGCACTACCAGCGACAATTTTCACAATGTCACATTGTTTTCACATTTGATACATTGGTATTATAAAAAATAATGATTTTAGCCTCTTTAAATACATAATACTGTGTTTTTGCTTAAATGAGCAGTGTGATTAAGGGTGATCTATTGGCAGAAATATAATATAATATTGATGACCATGTTTCCATAGTGTATAATCAGGTGATAACTAAGAATTGTGTTTTTGTTAGCTGAGAATGAGCCCTTCATATCAGGAGTGGGTCCTCTTCCACGGAGTTCGCCATGTTGCACCACCATGTTTCTACAGTAGCCCAGAATGGACAAACCAAACACACAGAGGGCCTTTCCCATTTTTAAGTTACCTGATGGCCACTGTAGGTTCTACTTTACGCTGGGAAAGGGAGGGGTGAGGGGAGGGGTATTCAATTGGTTGCAACCTCACCGCCAAATGGCACTAAATCCTTCACACTGGTCTTTTAAATAAAACCTTGAATACTTGTAATTAAGTATGTTTATATTGTAGTGTAACTGAGTAAAGAATCTAAATACCCTGCCAACAATATCATTTTGCAATTTTTCACCTTAATAGCTTCCCTTTTTTTGGACGACCGCAGCACCTGTTCACTTTAACAACAATCATCAACCCTCCCTCCTTCCTTCTCTTTATTTCCTTTATGTCTCTATGCTGTCCAAATCCCATTCACCCTGTCTGCCTCTCAGGACTCACCATATGTGTATTTATGCAAACACCATCATGCTTCTCCCTACATTACATCTGTATGAGTTTTTAATTGTTTGTTGCAGGATGTAGCCATCACGTGTCGGCGGAACGCAGGCGGTGATTTGTGTGAAGCGAGTGTTTAGTGAGCCACCGTCCCGCCCCACGACTTTCATCTGCCATCAACCATCTTTATTGATTCCAAACAATCTGCCACGGTGGAGCAGACGCACAGGGAGGAGGGGTGTGTGGTGTTGAGACAAAGGAAGGAGGGGGGTTGTCAAGGGGAAAATAAACTACAAAGAATATCAACAGGAAATTGGGAGAAAGACCCATTTTTCTATAAAAGCTTCATCTGTCACAAAGGTAATTGTCTTTTCCTCTGAGTTCTTTGATTCCCTCTCTGCCTGGGCCTCCGTCTCCTCTTCCTCCTCCTCATGTCTTTCTCACTCTTTGGTGGAAAAAATAAACAGATGGAAGAGGGAGGGATAAAGACAGAGAGAGGAAGGATGTAGGAGTTCAAACTGAGAGAGGGGGAGGGAAAAAAGGTGGAGATGAGAGGATGCAGAGCCGGCGGGAGGATGGAGTGATGGAGGGAAAAAGAGAGATGGAGAGCCTGATGAACTCATCTAAAGGCGCTCTGGATTTTTTAATAAGCAGTAGACTGTGAAGCTACTCCACGACCAGTCACTCTGAGTAATGAAAGAGAGGGAGAAAAAGAGACTGGATGAGAGGATGAAAAGACAACGAGACTCATTATCCTCCGACCAATTTTCATCACTGTCCCGTCAGTAATCTCTCTCTCTTTCTCTCCCTCTCTCTCTCTCTCTTTCTCTGTGGGACTCGAATAGTCCACAGATCTGTTTGAGATGACAGATGAAGAACAATTATGCTAACTGTTTCGTTAACTTGAAGGCTGATTCCCTGCCATCATCCTGAACATACACTGATAATCCTGTTGGCCCTGAAAATGATTCGCTGCACACGCCCTGCCAATGCACCTGTGTGTGTGTGTGTGTGTGTGTGTGTGTGTGTGGTCGTAATACCTTTAATAGTTAAAGACAGTGTAAAAGAAGGCTGTGCAAATGGGTGTGTGTTGAAAAATGTCCACTGCTTGTTCTGTTGACAGTATCCAACGGCAGTGAACTCTCAGGTGTTTGATGAATAATTATTTCAGGCTGATGACTGCTGTTGCTGACTGTGTTAGTTGCCGTCTAATACAGTACAGTAGGCTGCCTTGTCAACATTTTCTTGGCACTTAAAATATTTGTTTCCGTTCTACTGGAGTTTCTTCCAGCAGGGAGATGGAGAACACAAAACTTCAAATTGTTACTCTGTATTTTGGATTATTGCTTTTGCATTGTGTCATTTCAAGTGGCTCTCATTTTAAACCTGTATTTGTCTGTCGTGGCACTATATGGTGGGGGCTTTTGCAATTTAGCTGAGTAGTTTTAATTGCAGCTATTTGGCTCGATGTGGTTTTCATCATGCTGTGTCTCAACTGTTCATTGTGTTGTTGTTGCAGGTCTAGGAAGTTAATTGGCAGTGTGATAAGCTATTTCAGTTATATACATGTTCTGTCATAATGTACAAAAATGTCAGTTATCACATAAGGTGTCACAAAAGTGTGTGTGTGTGTATAACAAAAATGTGGTCCTACCTTATAGCAGCCATTTCGATCATTTGGGGTGGAAACATTGTCACATTATTAACACTTTCTGTTGGACTAAAACTATGGGCTGAGAAAAATGAGGGGAGAGCTGCACACTCTGAAGCAGTCTTTTTACTTTAAAGATCAATATTTTGGCATATTTTGCCTTCTTAAAGGTGCAATATGTAATATATTTACTGTATTTAATCAAAAAATTACCACAATGTGTCATCAGATATTAAGGAAACTTGCTAAGTTGAAAAACAATGTTTTCTAACAACAATGCTACAGCCGACCTACCTGTAAAAACGCAAACCCAGCAAGCTACAGCTGTAGTAAGGCAAGGCGGCTTTATTTGTATAGCACATTTCAGCAACAGGGCAATTCAAAGTGCTTTACATAAAACATTAAAAAGCAGTTAAAAGCGATTCAATATTTTTTTTAAATTAATTAATTAATTAAAAAAAAAATAAAAAAAACAGGCAGGACCATATTTCTTTACCATCTCATCCACCACGGGCCCCACAGGAACATGTGACTTTGTACTCTTGTTACCCATAACAAGAGTGGAAGTAGCCTACTTCTCTTTACCTACAATATTGCCGTCGCTATAAGGCTTAGTTTAATCAGGCAAACTTTGCAAAATCCTAAACAGTTCCAACTGTTTTCTTTTAGATTTGATCATAAAATCTATGTCACACCCGCGTTGGAGAAATTCTCAGAAATAGTAGTAGTAGTAATAGCACAGCCATGGAAGCAGCAAACAAACGAACGGGATCAACTGAAAAATAAATAAATAAAATAAAACGCTTGCCATCTTTCTAAACAGTTGTATAACTAGAGACGAGGTAAAACACGGCTAAATATTGGACATGGTTGTATCTGGTTTTAATGAACTGTTTTTTAATACTTAACAATAAGTAGCAAATTTATATTATTGAAATTATGTGACTACAAGGCTGGCAGTGGGGATAACCATCTTGGAATAATGCATGAACACTCCCAATTCAAAATAAAGGGAGGTTTTCCTGTTGTTCCCATTCGGCAGACATTGCGTGAATACAGCAATATTCCAAAGAGAAGTCATTCATATCCAAGAAAAGTTCTCGATTATCTAAACGTCCAGGAACGAACATTTCTAGACTGAAATGTCGACCGTCATACATATACTAAACATATAAACAAAAAATCTACGAGTACATTAACATGGAAACAACAACAGCTGTCAACAGTCGTCCTCCAGTCCTTCTAGTTAATTTGTGTGAATGCCTGTTGCAGACATTTCTCTGCCTCCAAGCCTCTGAATCTGCAGTTGTGGGATACTATCTCCCTGAAGGGCCTCACAATCCTGCAGGCTGCTAGCTGGCAGACAGAACATTATGGCTTCTGCTGTTGAGATTCAGGTCGTCACACATTCAAGTTGAGCTAAGAGCTTTGAATGAACAGCTTTATAAAAGTGACAAGATGAGGTATTATTCCAGTTGGATTTCTGTTACGTAAAAGTGCACCAAACCACAAAATGAATGGTGGTTAAGGGTGCTGTTAATTACAATTACTTAATCATACTTAATCACAATCATAAACACTGCTGCAAAGGTGGCTCATATTAGACTAAATGCCAATAAGCAGTGACAATCACCACAGTGCAATGGAAGTTTTACAAGTAGCATGAGAAAACTAACAGTACTCCAGAGATTAACATTTATATGGCAAGAAAAACCATGACAGCATATGACAAATAGAATTTTTTCTGTAATCACTTTCAGCACTTCTTGTCCATGTTGGCTTAAAATGTGAGGTTCAAAGTTCCTTGTTAATCTTAAAACTAGCAGTTGAGAAACCAATCTCACCAAAAGGTTTCTGTAAAAGTTCACAATCTGTAACTAAGTTTAATCATCCCCAAAGATATTGCCTTTACATCAGTACACATAAACTAGTGTTACTTCAATATAGACAGACCTATCAGTTCTCAAATTTAAGCTACAGTAAACATTGCCGTCTGTAAGTATTTGAACAGTGACTTTTTTTTTTCTTTTGTTGTGTTGGCTTTGTACTCCGCTACCAGAGGTTTTTACTGAGAGAACAGCGTAGTACTGTAACCTTGTAAATCTCGTATAAGCTTTCAGCTTTCTACCTGTGTGCATAGGATTTTGTTTAGTTAATGTATATGAAGGTGTAAGTCTTACCTTATATTATAAGATATGTTATATTGTTGTATGTAAGTGCAAACAAATATGTATGATACAGATAGATTACGCTGTTTAACCAATATGAATGTGAACCCCCTTAGTCACTGTTTCACAAATAATGTGGTTATATGAAGACAAAACAATAGAAAATATGTCACTGTGCAAAAACTTACAGTACAGACTACACTGTATCGCAGAAACTAGCAGATGCTTGAATGCAGACAGAAATGTAACTTGCACAACCATAGAAACTTACAATACCAAAAAAGTAGACCTACACATGTATTCATTGTGCTGATTTCAAACAAATTACAGGGTAGTTAAATTAGTCCAGATGTTGCTGGAGTCAGACCTCTTGGAACCAATTCAAGAAACCCTGCGGAGCTCTGGACCCTGGTTGTGGAAGAGCGTACAGTAGATATGTGTGTGTGTGTGTGTGTGTGTGTGTGTGTGTGTGTGTGTGTGTGTGTGCGCGCACAATCAGTATGCATTATTGAAATGTTTCAGGTCTACTAAGGTATTTCTCTTCTACGAAAAGTTTGAGTCGGCAGCAAAAAGTGGGAGGAAACAGCGGCCGGCACTCAGAAGAGGATTCAGCAGTAGGGGTGAAGTGGGTGATGTGGATGGATGAGGCCATGATGGAGAGAGCGAGAGAAGAGGGAGGAGGGCGATGTTTACGGGTGGGGGTAGCGAGGCCAGTAAACTGCTTGTGAAATGAAAATGGCTCTTTAGCAAAATCCAGGACACTTGGGCGCTGCGCTGGATCAATGTCTCTGATTTACTGTCTGAAAGCCTGTCAGAGGGAAAGAGAGGCAGAGGGGGGAGGCCGGACAGAGAGAAGTTAGAGCTTAGAGGTAGAAGAGTCCTTTAATGGAAGGAGAAAGAGGAGAGACAGGGAGCAGTAAGGATGGAAAGGGAAATTGTCCATCAGCGTGACGAATCAGAGGGCTTGCTCCTCAAGTCCTCACGGCCAAGATACAAAATCAATCTGTCAAGGCAATGGGGAAGGGCAATCTTGTTTTGTGCAGGGAATTGGTGCGGCCATTTGGGGTAAAATCAATGGGGGACACATGGCACTTCTTAAATCCTTACGGTCCCACAGAGACCAGCTGTATTGACTAACAGGGGGGCGTACATAGGCATTACACAAATCTTTAATTTGGAAGAAATCTGTATTCTGTTAGTGGCCAAAGCAGAAGCTGGTGATTTCTGCTGTGCACTCTTTGTCTGTCTGTCTGTCTACATTGTTTACTGTTGTGACCACTGATGTAAGTGATTTGTCATTGTGTGTTTGGGATAATGTGTATGTGTTAGCTTGTGTTCGATGTGTACATGAACTTTACCAGACTGCATGAGTGTGTGCGTGAAGGGAGGAGTGTATTCCTGTGACTATCTCGATAACACGACACACACACACACACACACACACACACACACACACGCACACACACGCAGGTGGAGCTCTGGGGCTCCAGGACGACAGGCCGGATGTCTTGACAAGAGTGTTTTCCCGCACCCTCGGGACACAGGGAGTCTGGGTGCGGTGTTGGGGGAGCTTTTTATTTTTATTTTGAGTGTTTAATGTATTAAAAGGGGCCAGGGTAATGAATTATAATCTTTAATGCAGAAACCGATCGATACCACCAAGAGAATAAATCAGCTTTTACTGAGAGCGTCAAAGCCCCTTAATACACTAGGGGAGAGAAAGGGAGTGCATGAGGGAGGAGGCGGAGGTAGGGGAAGAGCAGGGACAAACTGTTAGGAGAGAAGGAATGATCCCAAAGCTAGCAGAGAGAGAGGAGGATGATGAAATAGAAGAGAGGGGGGTAAGGAGGAAAGGATGGATGGCGGCAGAGCAGACTCACCTTTGGGCTAACCTCATTGAGTAAAAGCCTGGTGAAAGCATGGAGATTTTGACAGTTATGTGAGGAGGCAAGGTTGCAGGGTCAGCCTGTGCGCACACTCCACTTACTTGTTATTTTTCCACCTAGTTGTATTGTGTTCCCTCTCAATGAGCCCCTCCGTGACTTTTGTTGCCTGGAGCAAAATATAATTAATTAAATTACACCACCACTTCTCACCAAGATCACCTCGCCGCTCTCTTGTCTCTGTGCCTGCCCAAACAAGTGCCTCTGCTGGGAGAAAATGCCTAACAACAATCCATGAATTACAACTTTTTATTAACC
Source organism: Sander vitreus (assembly GCF_031162955.1). NCBI lineage: Eukaryota > Metazoa > Chordata > Actinopteri > Perciformes > Percidae > Sander > Sander vitreus. The sequence continues at coordinate 15,195,888 of NC_135864.1, forward strand.
CAAAGCTTCTGTGGTGTGCGCTTATTCTAAATCAGCCAGACTGCAAAATCAGGACGACTGCAGAAGAGTCGGAAAACAACTGGATTTGGATTCAGTTGACAGTTGCAATGATTCATTTCATAGGCATGCACCAGGACTGAAGAAAAATCTGATGCACCTCTAAGTATTTAGGATGCCTAGCCTGTTCAGTTAGTGGACTAAGTGGTTTAAGCGAGGTTTTTGGTCACTGGAGGCTCTTTAGATAGGCAGTCATTAAAATTTGATAGCTCCTGCAAAGATTGAAGGTAAATGGGTGGAGGGAGGTGATGAGGAAAGATGTACTTGGGCCGCAGAGGTGGAGAGAGTTTTCTTGGTTAGAAAAAAGAACCTTGGTTGAGATGAAGAAATAGAGTGATGTCTTTAGAGAGAGAGCGGAGTCAATAGAAGAGGAGGAAGGCCAAAAACATTGACGAGGAGGGTTGAAAAAGTGATGTTGGGTGATAGTGTTATACCCCTCAGGTGCTTAATAATTAAGCAGCTGAGCAGACTCTTGAGATCCAGCCGTGATGTCAACCAAGGCGACCATCCATCATTCATCCCTTTAGGAATAACGACTGGCACTTAATCACTCATTTTGTGCCAAGACTTTTCTCTCACTATTTTTTATTTTTTTGCTCTAAGGCTTTTTTTGACTGATTTTGTGTTGCTGCTGCTTGTTATGCTTTCAGGGACAAACAATGCCAAGCCTTTCAAAAGTACTGCTTTATTTCAGCGAGAGGGTCACATTGCAAATTAATAATATTCCAGTTTTTATTAATCCACCGTTTCAAGTGCCTCTCTTTAAACAATGTATTGATAATGCCGGGAGGTTCATAAATGACGGAAAAATCGCTTCCACTGAGAATTTAAAGCCTTACTCTTCAATATTTGTCTGTGGGCGCTGTCTGTCTGTGTGCCTGAAGGCATGTGATTGTTGCATTGCACTCATAATAAGCCTTTGAGTGACTGGCAGAACCAATATCTTGCTATCGCTTTGCCCTGCGCTCACTCAGGCAACTCGGTGTGCAGCCCCCGTCACGCATCTCAATTCCACAAACACAATGTTCGGAGCTGAGAGAAGGGGCCTGCTTTTTGATTAATGTCACCATGACGACTACATAATTCATGAATTGTATTAGCGACCCATTTCTCATTTGCAAATCATAATTCAGGATGTGTGTTTGGGGAGGGCAGGCTCAAGAGAACGAGCTACGGCCTTCCGTTATCCTTAATGTTGTCTTCTGCACTCACACACTCAAAAACAATCCCCACCGGAAATGCTGATGTATCCCTGTCCTAATCTGGGAGGCAGGAGCTCTTTGAAAGCTGCCTGTCTTATACGAGTGCCCTTTGAGCTTCATGATGAACTCTCAGGTTTGCTCGTTTGGAAAGCTGCATGCTAATTTCCCCTCTTCATCCGTCTGTCTGTCAGCAGAGGCCTGGTCGGCTCTACACTGACACCATTTGGTGCAACAGTGAAAGGAGTTAAAGAGGATTCTCATTAAAGCACTTCTGTAGTTCATTTGCCATTAGATCAATGACTGGATTTACACAGAAACCCTAAAAAGAAATGGGATTTTCAGCTATATGTGAGCCAGATGGCAGGGTTTCTCCATGTTTATCCTGCTGTGCACAGATCAGATCCGGGGGTTACAAGGATAATTATCATAAGATTTATGTATTTTTTTTTTTTCTCAGTTCTTTACTAAAATACTAATCTTAAATACATTTTTATTAGTTTGGTCAATTCCAGAGATCTTTATGGTTTTAGTTCACTATATTTTAGCACTAATATTCAACTTGTTATGACTAGCTTCTCGTTTGTTACTTTGAAACATGTCTTACAAAATATGTGATCAGCACTTAAATGTAATACTTTTCTAGCTTTGAGTGAGCCAACTTAGAGAGGAAATGATCAGAAGGAACACCAAGCATTTTTAGTTAATCCTTGAATATATAAGGTTTAAAGAAGACAAGATGAAGCACTTCTAGCACTTTAAAACTGAAATGTATATGGTGGTGCCCCTAATGAAATCTACTTTGATATTCCTGATGTGTTCACTAAGCATCAGTGTGAACAGTCCCATAGACACTGCAGAGCTGCTGTGTGGGTCTTTGCTGAAATTTAAACAGTCTGTAGAGTATGGAGCCCTGACACTGACAAAATGTAGTAAAAGGATAGGTCAAAAATATAGCTGAAAAAATCAATCAATAATATTGTTGGTCAATAATTAACATGGAGTGTGATAAGCTTTATACAGTTAGAACAATAGACAATAGAAGCACGGTGTGAACTTCTAAGTAGCGCTACCTAGCTAACTTGTTAAGTGTTCACTTGTTGGCTCAAATGCTTTAGCTACTGTTACAAGAGTTTACAGGATGGATATAAGCATAATAATAATAATAATAATAATAATAATAATAATAATATATTTATTTGATAGAGCACCTTTTACAGAACAAAGTCACAAAGTGCTTCACAGGAGTAAAATTGTTAAAAAAAAATATAACACTAAAAACAGTCAAATAAAACTTAAAAATCACATTTACAAACATGAGGCAAAGGCCAGTTTAAATAGAGTGAGTCTTCAGCTGCTTTTTAAAAGCGCCAACAGAGGGGAGCCACCACTTCAAAGGCACAGTCACCTTTTGTTTGTAGTCCAGCATGAGGGACAACCAGTAAGCCCTGGTCAGAAGACCTACAGTAAGGGACCTAGGCTACTTGTGATATAAGGATGGAGCAGGTCAGAGATATACACAGGTGCCTGACCATGAAAGGATCTATCTGTCACAACAGGAACCTTAAAATGAATCCTGAACTTGATGGGAAGTCAATATAAAGAGGATAAGATGGGAGCAAGGTTATTATAGTTTTGCATTTTTCATTAGTTTTTATTTTTATTTCATTTTGACTTTTTGTTTTCAAATTCAGTTTAGTTTTAATTCGTTTTTAAAGTGGGTTTGCTAGTTTAGTTTTTATTTTTTGAAAATGCTTAGTTTTAGTTTAGTTTTAGTCTTTTTTTGTAATATGGGTTATTTGTCGCGGGATTCAAAAAGGTCAGAAAAAGTATTGTGTAATAATAACTCAACAAAAACATCATACAATTTTAGAAATATGTATTCACAATGTATTCAACAATAAAACCAGTACATAAAATGTAGCCTACATATGGTCATACATATGTAAACAGTCTACACAAGACGCCGCAGTAAGTGCAAAATGTGTAAGTGACGTGTTCCAGGAAAAAAAAGCTAGCTAGCAACACATCCTCTTGACTTCACTGATGTTCTTCAAATTAAATGATAAAATAAATTGTTTGATCTGTCACCCTTATGGTATGATTAGGTTTAGACAAAAAAAACGCCTCTGGTCTTGACCAGGATTTGCTGGAAGAAGAGATCTTGCATCTCAATGGAACCTTCCTGGCTAAATGAAGGATAAAAAAAAAAATCTAAAATAAAATAGAGAGGTGGTTTATTCAACTCAGCAACAATGGAAACAATAGACAAAATTATTTATTAATTCATGTATTCAAAAATACTAAAAGGATCTCATTTTAAAAATGTTCAGACATACAAAAGGTTGCATAAAAAATATTAAACATAAGCTTTAATTAAGAGTCGAGTGTAGTTCTGTCTCAGGTTGTTGCTGTGTCGTCACTGGAGTGTTGATTGTCTGGAAGGCAGAGAAGATCACAGTCTAATAGGTGCATGCATGTTTTATTACAAAGAATATTAGCTTGACATTTACTTGTTATCCCATAGACCTTTCACAATGCTGAACATATAGCATACTCACAAACACACACAAACCTTTTTAAACTAAAACCTTTTTTTTTTTAAATAAATCTTTCAGCATTTCCTTACTTATTTTTGCTGTTTTCCTTCTTTAAGGAAAATCTGACCAAATGACTTGTTAGGGTGGACATTTCTCAAAGTGTACAGAAATTAACACACATCCTCCTCATTGGACTTTCTCCACCTCACCTCTGCCTTCTTCCTCCTCGACACTCTCCTGACTGCTCAACGGAGCGTCTGCTGTCTGGGGTGTGTTTGTTTCGCCTCTATGTCCCTCCCAGAGGGCAGTGGGGTTGTTCTGGCTGGAGCGCAGCCGCAGGCGGGGCGGTGTTTTGTGGTCACCAGGACTGAAGGATTGGGAGACTCCAGAGCCTCCCCTGGCCAACCCAAGCCCCCAGCCGTGACGGGATCCCAGCTTACGACGACCCCCAGAGCCGGAGCGCATGGCTGGAGTCCCAGGAGCCGAGATGTCTGTCTGGGATGGAGCTTTTCTTATTGGAGAGGGAGAGACTGGAGCACTGCGGGGGTCTGAAACAGTAATAAATTCATTCAAGGTTATTATTACTTAAATCACACATTTATACGAAGGCCATGGTAGTAATGTTATAGGTGATCAAATTTTGACATCATTAAATCATTGGCTCATTCATGCTGAGATATGATTATAATCAATATACAACACCCACAGCATGATGGTTTTCATTTTTTGTTTTCTTCTGTGTTCCACCAGGTGGTATACATTTGCTGATTGCTTTACAGCACAAACCAGGAAGGTACATTACTACTTTTATTTCAGTGCAAATGCAGTTTCAGCAACTCCGACAAAGGCAGGTGCAAAAATAAATTTAGGAAATGTGATAACTGTGGCTCAGGTGGTAGAGCTGGTCTGTCATTAGTCACAGGGTTAGTGGTTTGAATCCTGGCCCCTCATGTCCACATGTCGAAGGGACCTTGAGCAACACAATAAACCCCAAAAAGTGCTCCTGATGGCCGGGCAGCTCTGCCAACCATCAGTCTGTGAGTGTGAATGAGAAGTAGTAAAGTAAGTGCTTAACCTTTTATTTAAAACCCCTTATTTGGCTATTTTAAGCAGTATATAAACAATTAAATGTACATGTTTTGTTAAGAACAATAATGTAGTTTAGTTAAGCACATACTGTTGGATATTTATCCATGCATTTCTAAACTGCAATTCCTCCTGGGATGCATCTTTATGATATAAATATAATTGCATGTACAAATATATTATTAATGTAGCAACCTCACCTTCACTACCGCCTTTTTCTTATACAATATGGCATTTCAAATGACAATTAGAATCATAATTCTGAAAGAATTATAATGGTGAAAATGCTACTTTCAAATGGGCCTATAACATGGTCTAAATTGGTTATTAGTGTTGTTTAAATTGTAATTTCATAGTATATTAAAATGCATACATATTGTAATAAAATACATTTTTGTAGAAAATGTAAAAGCACAGTTAACTAAAGAGCTTAATGTGGATAGAAGCCTGACCTTTACATTCAAAAAGGCAAGCCTAACCTATTTAACAGTAGATTATATTACATTTAAATCATTTAAATTATTCATACATTCTGACTTAGTTTAATGAGATAAAGAACTGCTGTGGCAGACCTCGCTGGGTCCCAGTCTGTTCAGAGAGTTGTAACACCATCTGCAGCCTGAGACTGACCTGAGACCAGTGGTTAAGGTCAAGTTAACCTGGCATAAAGCGGGTTAGTTTCAGGGTTAAATGTTGGTGTTATGGGAAATGTCAACTCAAACAGAAGATAGGAAGTGGGGAATGTCTTGGCTAGCTCAAAAAATCTCTCTTTTTACAAGACATCTAATCTATTTAGAGCAATTAAACTGTGATTTGAATTTTCTTTACTGTTTCTTTACAGTGTTTGCCACATGCATCAACTTTTAACATACAACAATTCAAATTTAATTTTGAGAGATTTTCAGTTTTTTCCACTTGGAGTAAAAAAAGTGAAATTGAGTCTCTCTCTGGGGTGAAAACCGCTATACTCTTACAGTCCTCTTGTTGAGGAACAGAAAAAGTCAGGCCTCCCAGTGTAGGTCCTGACACACCGTTTGAGGCAGCAGGGTTTTAAGGGGGATAATAGAAAACACAATGCGAGGAAAAATTAAAATTAAATGGGGACGGTATGTTACAAAGAGAGAACAAAATATCTTGAATGTGGATTTGGGCTTAAATCTTGGCTGTGAAAATGTCTGCAGTGAGATTTTTGTCCCTCTCTCAGCCAGTAAAATGTATTCCACAGTCAAGGTGCATAAAAAGAGAATAGAGTCTTGCGAATCTTTTTCTTTCAACATGTGGTTAGCAGAGAAAGCCGGCCTCAGTAAGTCTTGGCACTCTACAGGGAGAGATCTAAAGAGAAGAGAGTGGTATCAATGCCGACCACACTTGGTAGTCATGAGATGATTTGTATGCATGCCTGTAGCCTCGCTTGATGGAGTGAGCATGTGAGCATATCTTTGTGAAAACCATTCGCCTCGTGTTTGTGTGTGTGAGAGAAAGAGAGGTAGTGTGCTGGGCTGTGTGAGGTGTGTGGTCTCACCGGGATGAGGTGTGTGCGTGTCTGATGTAAATTCAGTGCTGTCGGCTATGTTTTCCACACTGCCCGCAGCAGTGAAGAGGGCTCGTCCCTCCCTTACTCCTCCCCGGGGTTTGATTAGCTTCTTCATCCGGTCTGCAATCCAGTTAGATTTCCTAGGAAGACACAGAGGACAGGGACCATTTACAAAGAGGGATGAGCTAGGAGATATTGTGTGTGTGTGTGTGTGTGTGTGTGTGTGTGTGTGTGTGTGTGTGCGTGTGTGTGCGTGTGCGTGTGCGTGCATGCTCACACACAGCACCCTGCTTTTACAGAAAACACTTGGAGGATGCCAAGTGTAACAAGGGCTGTATGTTTTCAAAATGAGAATAAAATGTTCCTGAAGGTGCCAACTGCCATTTATTATGCCAAAGAAAGCACTTTGCAACATGACATCAAGAAAATCTATTTTTGAAAGTCTTATCATTAAAATGTCATTACCATATTAATTTGTAGCACTAGGGACAAAATGCATTTCTGTGACACTTTGTACTAGGGGTGTGCAAAAAAATCGATTCATATTCAAATCGTGATTCAAGCTCTACCGATTCAAAATCGGTACATAGAATTCCAAAAATAGATTCATATTTTTATTTTTTTTAATTTTTATTTAAATTTTTTTTTTATATTATTATTATAATTAATAATAATAATTTTTTTTTAATTGTATGTCTACTACTGGAAATTCAAGGTCCCAGTAGCTTACAGACATCACACACAACATACACATACATCATAGCAGGATGTTAAAATAACAAATAACAAACAAATCCACATGAATAACATGGACAATAAAAGATACTAAATAAAAAATCCATATGAATGTACTAAGGGATGTATAAGATATATATATATATATATATATATATATATATATATATATATATATATATAAAGTAACTACATTTACATACTGTGAATCGTTTTTTTTTATTCGAGAATCGTTTTTGAATTGAAAATCAATTTTGAATCAAATCGTGAGCCTAAAAATCGATATTGAATCGAATCGTGACATTTTCTGAATCGTGCACCCCTACTTTGTACCCAACAATACTAATTAGGGCCTGAGCCCCAACAGCGGCAAATTAATCACCTTTCTGAGGGGCTTAACATACTCAAAAACTCACCAAAATTGGCGGTCGCATCAATTCTGGTGAAAATGTTTAAAGCTTTAGTGTGTAGTTTCTTTCTCCCCCATGAGGAATTCTAAGTAATGACAACAAAACTTACAGCGCATCCACATGACACAAGCCTTCCGTGATCCCCCCCACCCCTCCTCCACACAGTTGCCAGTAGCCAAGGAGGCCACGGAGGATTAAAAAAACATGATGGACTCTTCAGAAGAGGTAATTATCTTCATTCGATTTTCTGCGCGCGAAAGTCGTCGGATGACATCAATTTCTGAACATAGCCAAAATGAGAAATACAGAGAGAGTTTTGTGGAGCTGAAAGTCTTAATTAGCTTTGTAGCAACTCATTTGGCAATGGCTTGAATGTAACGGACGGTCATTAATATCAAAAAGTTACGCACTAAAGCTTTAACTTAACATGCTTATTTTAGACAACATGACTCCAGAAAAAAATTATTTGTTTACTAACAATTTTTAGTAATGACTACTAATGTACACTTGATTTGTCTACTGCATCAATTTCCTGCTCTGTGTTAATACAACTTGACCTGTTAAGTTTCACCTTGTGTAAAAACTTAGATGGTTTAAGGCAACTGTTTTCCACACAAATTTATAGTAAAGTCAACTAATTCGGAATAACAGTGTGTGAAAAAATGTTTTTCTTTGTTGCCAATTAAATTGAATCGAGAAAGCCAACAGTTAATATTTTACATTCATCATTAGGTTAATCTGACCACTCCCCCCCCCCCGTAAATTAAACCTATGTATGTAACACCTGCTTAATTTTGATTTAAAATTAACTTCTATTTATTTCTACACTTTTTTTTGTTTTGATGTCTCATGCTGTATTTCTTTTCTTTGTGTAAAGCACTTTGTCTTTGTGTATTAATGTGCTGTATAAACACACTTGCTTGTATAAACACACTCGTTTTCTGCAGGGATATTGTATAGTGTTGCGATGCACAGATGTAGTGAACTAATAAACTGAGTATAGGTGTATACAGTATATATTTATATTTCTATAAAGTACTTGGCTTTGCTGGCTGGAGGTTGCATGCTGGGCTCGAGGACTCGATACTGATCCATAATCTTCTCCACCAATTTCTGCTTCTCCCGACGAAGCTCGCTCAGCTTCTCCCTAAAAGAAAACACATGAAGCATCAGAACAAAGCAGCTGAGTAGGAAGGTCTGTTTGATTCATTTCATGCATTCATTATCAGTGCCAATAGATGGGATTATTCAGAAAGTGGCTGATAGTGTATGAATCAGCTTGTTCCTGTAAACTCACGACTGAGAAATGGAGCCTGCTGTGCTGTTTGAACAGGATTCTTTATAAACCAGCAGATCAGAAAAGAGACTGTGTGTGTGGATGTTAATGTCCATGTGCTGCTGGTGAGCAGAGGGTCCAGGGTTCGAGCTTAAAGTAAGATGACAAATAGTCTGCATGCTGCATGAAACACGGCTCATAATAAAAATACTGAACACAGAGTCACTGATAGTATGATCTGACCGCTGCGCACTGACACAAAACTGTGAGCGGAAGAGCTCAGAATTTGAAGTTATTAGAGAAGAGCAACGGTGAGTATCGAGGCCCATGTAAATTTTTAGCCATGCCAGCGGCATGAATCTAGGGATGTCTGTCGAGTCAGTCCACCGCTTTGGTCCAGACTGAAATATCTCAAAACCTATTAAATGGATTGTTATGAAATGCTGTCCAGATATTTATGGTCCCAAGAGGATGACTCATACTGACTTTGGTGATCCCCTGAGTTTTCCTCTAGTGCCACCATGAGGTTCACATTTGTGGTTTTAAAAGAAATATCTCAACAACTATTGGATGGATTGCCATGACATTTTATACACAGTCATGTTGCTCTCAGGATAAATTTTGATGATTTTGGTGATCTCCTAACTTAGATTTTTGACCAAATACCTGTAAAACTAACAACATTCTCATTATCCTCAGCTGTACTTTGTGTTTAATGCTAATTAGCAAATGTTAGCATGCTAACACGCTAAACTACGATGGTGTACATGGTAAATGATATACCTGCTTACAAACCTGCTTAGCATGTAGCTCATGTACATCCTGAATGAGAGGCTAGCATGGATGTAGACAATACGCCTTGTTTTCATATTTCAGATTAGTTAGTGCAGCTAATTGGATGTTTTCCAATCAAATAATGTGGCCATTGGCTCTGGTTATTTTTGTGTCCTTCACTTCTGTTCTGTGTATCAACTACAAACCAAAGCATATAGCTGGCAGCAGATCAGTATCAAATCTATTAAATAAGTTTAGAGGTTGATGAAGCATCTTGAAGGCCAGTTTGTTTCATTTTATGATGCCTCCTCAGTACTCACGTTTACTCACTGAATTCACATTTCCCACTACATTAAGTTTAGAAGGTCAAAGTCACTACATCATTTGCTCTGCGTCACACACAACAAAAGTGATTTTGTAGATCAAACAATCTAAACTGTCCAAGGTCCTAAATATAATTTGCGAGTCTGACTGAAAGCAGAGAGCCTAGATGTCTGTGAAGAACGTGTTGTGCTTATAAGGCCGTTTATCTTAAACGTACACTTTAAGAACTACATTTTTTTAATCTTAGCCACACTGGACATGTTATATTGGGTGCATTTTTGTATTTGGCCTGTTTACTCACACATCACATGGACTAACTTTTATGTCATCCTGTTTGTGATTTTATTAGAATAGAAACTCCAGTCTGAATAAACTACTCTGAAATTGGACTGTATGCCTTTGATTCTGAAGTTCAGACCTTGGGATGATAACCCCTCGTCAAATAATTGAGAAGGGAAAGGACTGATCGGGAATTCTGGTGATGTTTTAGAAAAAGCACAAACATTTTTTTGTACTCAGAAGTGGTTTCAGTCCCCTTTTTCATACAGCTACCATTACTCTGAATACTAATTAATGTCTACAAACCTTACACACATCAAACATTACAGTACATCAATAAGGGCTTGATACTACTGATCCCTTAGCAATTGTGGGTGTCTGGCTAATTAATTGTATTTTTAATTGTAGAGCTGATGGAGCTGAGGAGTCAGGTGACTGTATTCATCACTACAAACAATGCCTTTAACATTACATATAGTCTTTTGATCTATTGTTAATATAAAAAAAAAATATTAGAGCAGCTTTAACTCCTCCCTTAAATTAAATCAGACATGGCTTCTCACACATCATATTGTAGTGCAGTTAGCCTATGATGTTAAATCTCCAGTACCCGCTTAGTGTCAAAGTGAAGTTGTCTTGTAAACAAAGTCACATTTATGGTGGCCGGGTTGGTTCAGTGGGTAGAGCAGGCGCACATATACGTAGAGGTCCAGGGTTCTAGTCTGACCCGTGACGATTTCCAGCATGTCTTCTTCCTCTCTCTCCCCTTTCTCACCTAGCTGTCCTGTCCATTAAAGGCAGAAATGCCCCAAAAATATATATTTTTTAAAGTTACTTTTATGGTTTCTCACCAAAACGTATTGTGTGTATCCTTAATGCCTGACAGAAGAGTTTAATGTGAAATGAAACTGTAGGCAGGAATATGTATCGTGACGTTGTGTGCTCTTGCCAATAAGATGCCAAACAAAATGTGAACCCACCCATCAAAACATTCCTCCATAGCACTGCTTATGATCAAAAACTCCACACAACTGTAACCTTTAGCCCCTTAAATGTTACCCTGAAATTCTTCTTAACTTTTTGTCTCATTGTTTTGTTTGCCTGTTTGTTCCAAATGTTCACTAAAGGGATATCATGCTACAACATGCATATATAAAGTCTAATTAGTCAACACAAGATCCCTCCTTCCATCTTGAATACTTTAATATCCTGCTTATCCCATTATCCAAGCATGCACTGGGGAGTTATATTTCTGTAATTCAGTGTGATTTATTTCTTTGTTTTGATGATAACTGTGCTGATATGGTCTAAAGATTAAAATAAATGCCTGTGGGTCTGAACAATGCATGGCTGTTTATTAACATGCATTTGAAATGGAGACCCACCAACTTTAAAGGTGCTGAACTAAAATATGCAATGCTGTCAGTGACATTTATCTCAGTAATTTAGGAAAACAAATTAAACCATAGTAAGTAAAAATGATCTTTTCAAGAATGAAAGCTACAAAAGATGCCATTTGTGAGAAATATGGCTCATTAAAACTTAAATGGTGAAGCCAGCTCTGCATGCTCACTATTAGTTCTAGATTAATCTGTTAGTCATTTAAAAGGACGACTGCTGAGTGCTATTGGACTGTGAAATTGTTGTCTCAAACCTTTACATGTCCTGGATATGAATATAGACTGTGTTACTGCCTACAAAGTTAGAAATGTTAACAAAATACTCTAACACACATTACATAAAGTTTCATTTGAATAAAGGTGATGCTTTGTTTTAAAGGTCCAATGTGTGGGAATTTCTCCCATCTAGCGTTGAGATCATATATCGCAATCAACTCTCTCACGCCACGCAGTTCAAAGTACGTATTACAGCTACGGTAGCCTTCACGCTTTTCTCTTGCTCTTTTTTTTGTGGGCTTTGTTGCAGACTTTAATTGATAGGACAGCTAGGTGAGAAAGGGGAGAGAGAGGGGGAAGACATGCAGGAAATCGTCTCAGGTCAGACTCGAACCCCATCTCAGAATATGTGCGCCTGATCTACCCACTGAGGCAACCCGGCCACGTCTCTTGCTCTTTTCAATATCCTTTTTCTTTTTCTAGGCGAAGAAGACTCCTGTTCCTGAATTTAGATTTTGAAGACGTGTGGTCCTCCATGTTTCCTTCTTCAAACTTGCCGGGGCCAGGAAACTACAATACCCATTAGCAGCACCTGTGAGTTTATCATGTGACAGCGAAAACGCGAAAGGCGGCGCAGTATATCATGTATGTCCCTTACCGGCAAACATATTTCAAGATGGCACATGAATATGGAGCGTCTACCCCAGTTCATGCAAATGTAAAATTTCAAGCCAATAGGAATACTTGGAATTGATGATGGTGGTAAATATTCATGAAAAAGGACAAGTTTGTGAATGGGTAACACAGATTTTGTTAATGAACAACTAAACACGTTACACACTGGATCTTTAAAGAAACCTGATTTTCTCTTCAGTACGCTTCTCTTGTCAGTAGTTCCAAACAAAAACAAATGATCTGCTCTATCGGGAATACAGTATATATTGTGGGGTCCGGACAGCTTTGTGGGGCCAAAATGCTGTACCCCACAACTTTAAAGGGCTGTTTGAGAGTTAAGACTTGGTTTTAGGATTAAGGTTTAATTAGGTTAAGGTTAGGGTTAGGGTAAGGGTTAAGGTTAGGCATTTAGTCTTGATGGTTAAGGTTAGGGTAAGGGGCTAGGGAATGCATTATGTCAATGACGGGTCCCCACAAAGATAGTGCCACGCACTGTGTGTGTGTGTGTGTGTGTGTGTGTGTGTGTGTGTGTGTGTGTGTGTGTGTGTACTGACTGGTACTCCCTCTGCTGTGAGTAGTGCTGGTCACGGCGCTCTAGGCTCTGCTCCAGTAAGGCCCGGTTCTCCTTCAGCAGACTCTGGTTCTGCTCCGCTAAATGTCGGTTCTCCTCCTCCATGTTCCCCTTCAACTGGGTCAACAGCTACACACATAAACACCATAAATGTCAAAGTAAACAGTTTGGTAAGACAAAAATATAATGTGTTTGTGTGTTAGAGCACATATGCATTCACAGGTTGCAGACAAAGTAGACAAGAAAAGTCAGTGTAAACAATGGAAAACACAGTGGATCTGCAGAAATCTTTATACAGGTTCATTCAGATTTACCAGTCAACAGTACTGATTTTGTCAGCTGAAAAGTCTTTCAAAGATATATATAGTGTGTGAAGATATCAAAGTACAAAGAGACCCAATAGCTGGTGACTGAATAGCTGGGGCATTGGTTTAAACGATTGCAACCTTTTTTTTTATCAAACCTGACACTGAAACTGTGAAGCAAGAGGTCAGAGGTTACCAGGACTGACTGACTGAAAGACACATAGCAACAAACTGCAGCCTCTCAAATGACCAAAGAATTCATTCAGCTTCTCTACAAGCGGTCTGAACAAAACCTGTGAGAGTTTCATAAAGATGCTGTTTTAGGCAGAGTTAACATCCAAGGCTAACACTCAAAACAACAAACTCTTAGTGCATGAAATTACTAAGTGAAAGACGTGAAAAAAAATCATCTTTTTTTTAACATTTGAATAAATGTCTAATTTTAGAAAACTGCAAGTCTTACACACAGGTACGGCCACACCTTTGCATGAATACATCTCTCTAAATTTCTATTTGTGAATCTGTTTCCAATTACTTTTGCCTTCTTAGCCGCAGTCGCTGTCCAATCGACTGCAGTTAGCACAGCTGTGGCAACAACAGGTTAATTGGGAGACCACACAGGCTCCAAAAATGAACTTTTCCTTTTGATCAAAGATAAGACTTGCCACCTCTCTGCTTCTCTACAACACAGTATAATGAGAAGCCTGTGTGTCTGATTCCCAGGATCTAAACCTAACTACCAGCAGTATAACATTGTGGGGGGCTGAATAAGGCATCCAGTGAGGCACATAGTGCCTAATGATACTTAAACATTTATAGCAGTGTTTTGAATTAAGGGACAGTTTGACCTGAGTGGACGAAGAAATGATTTGGCATGAAATGAGACTGAAAGTGAACGTAGAAATAATGTAATTTCTGAAACATTTGGTTCATCAGACTCAAAAAGCAATGCCGTGATTCTGCACGCTACATTTTTTAGCAAATTGTGGGAAGCAAGTTCATTCGCTTTTTTGTTGAGAGTTAGATGAGAAAATCAATACCACACTCATATCGGTACATATAAAGCTACTGCCAAATGGTGATTATCAATCAGCTTGGTACAAAGACTAAAAGCACAATGAAAACAGCTGGCTAAAGGTAACAAATACCACCTTAATTAGTGAGCACAAAGCTCACTAATTAACACGCTGTATTTTCTTTGGTTTAATCCGTAGGAAAAAAAATGGATGGTTATGTGCTAAACTATTTCTACTCCCAGTGCATAAACTTCCTGCAGTCTCTGCTGGTTGCCTAGTAACTGCTCAGAGCCCAAAAAATAAATAATATGGCAACAATGAAATACAATGTGTTAATTTATGAGCTTTAGAGGTGCTGGTAGGTGGATTTCCCCCAGTTTTCAGTCTTTATGCTAAGCTAAGCTCCTGACTTACTGTATTTCCCCAAATGTCCAACTATTACTTTAATGGTTGGTATTGTCCTAACTGAAAACTTTGTGATTTTGTGTTTCTGCTTCTTCCTGTACAACATTCCTTCACATATATAAGCAGACCAAAGGTCCTGTACCAGCTTTTGATTCAGGATTGGTTTTAATGAGCAGCTGGATGAAGCAGCGGAACACAACATCTGCTGGTTGACTTCTTAAACTCTGTACAGAAAGTCAAGTTTCACCTGTTTGGTCCCTCAAATGACTAAAGACTTTCCTGCTTGAAGAACATTTTCAATATTCAGCGCTTGTTTGACAGCATCACACAGAAGACTAAAGCTGTTCTAGAGGAAAAGATGCCCCTGCTCCTTATTACCAAGGGGGTAAGCTTCTCCTCGGACCGCGAACCTCCTATGGCGCCATTTTGATGCTAATAAGCCATCACCTCCCGTTAGCATTCCATTGACTGCCATTCATTTTGGCACCATTTTGACAGCGAATAACTTTACATCTGAATCGTTTAAAGACGTTATTTGTCCATTGTTTATTTCTAAAGAAACACGACAATGTATAAAAGGCTCCATTACCTTGTACCTCACGTTATGGCTCTGTAGCAGACGTTTTTGTAAAAATAGGCTAACGATTGTGTCATAACCACGCGACTTACTGTCGCACAGTAGAGGAATTACCGTATAGTACAGGAGAAGCGCACAGGCAGTTTCGTCTCACATTAGCTGTTTAAGTTTAATTACTAATGTTAACTAGCATTTTAGTTAGCAATAATTAGCCTGTGTCCATGTTATCTCCTTACATATACCTACGCTCTCCGTCTCTGCAAGATTGGGAATGATTGAGATTTCTCTCTCTCTCTCTCAGCTACCAGAAGACTTACAACTTTCAGACACGTTGCTCACGGCACATTTACGCAATAATGCTTTAAATACATTTGTTTTTTATTTATTTCAAGAGTGTAATGTTTGTGAGTGTCTCTGCTATGAAGTACTAAATCCCTTTTTTGCATGTCAATGGTCGGCTGGCAGCTTGAATACAAAACAACTTTGTGTGTATATGCAGGTGTGTAGATACATTTCTGTGTGTCTGTGTATGTGTGTGGTTAATACCTGGTACTGGCTGGTGAGGCGGGCGCTGGTGAGGACCAGGCTCTGGTTGGTTTCCCTCAGGCCGCTGAGTTCCCCCTCCAGCCGCGTCCGCTCCAGCTGGGAGGCGCTCAGCTCGCCCCTCAGCTCCGAGCCCTGAGCCAGCAGCTCCGCCTGTGACGCCAACCCCTCCTTCTGCTGGGCCTGCAGCCTGCAACACCGACACACATGGGCTTTACTCATCGCTGTCACTGTTAGGTGTCGTGTATCATTTATTTGGTAAGTGCTCTTTAACTGAGGCTCATTATTATATTATTACACAACATGATGAGTCCTCACAAAGCCAGAAAACAACAACAGATAAATCTGACTTAATGGGTTTTATTAGGTCACTTAGTGGTTTTAGACCGTTGCTTACAAAATATAGAGCCAAGCGATCATCTTGTAATGAGAACTGCAGTGAGATTAGATGAAACTCTTAATGGTCACTGTGGGGGAAATTTGGTAATGTTCGGTAATAAGCATCCAACATTTTATGTTCTCAGTGTGGATTCAAAGTGTTTTGGAATTAACTTTTTATGTAACTTAAAATTGAACCACTGTACAGCATGGCTCAGTATATAACAAATCAACCACTCTCCATATATTCCCTTCGGAGCTGAAACTAATGATTGTATTCATTATTGACTATTCTGTTATTTTCTCGATAAATCGATGAAGTATTTGTTCTATAAAATTTCAGAAAATAGTAACAATGAGCACATGGTGACATTTTCAATGTTCAATTTCAAGTTAATAATTATAGAAAACAAAAAACAAAACAAAAGAAGCTGGAACAGAGTTTTTGCCAGTTTTTCTTAAAATTGCAATAACCGATTGTTTGGCCACTTGGGGGCAGCAGACACAAGCTTTGAACACAACACTGACATATCATCACCTTTTAAGATTGATATGGTAAACGTGTTAGCAAACAGTTGCTTATTTACACATCTGGCAGTTACTCAGCACTATTAGTATTAGCATTTGTTGTGTTTCTGACCACCTGTTAACTCTCTTTTAACTCTGTTTTTGTTCTCCACCAACACCTTGGGGGAATGTCTGGCTCTATAGCTGCCAAATGCTCCACTGTGTTCACCAGCTAGTCGCTTACTGTGTCTGTCTACTGTTTGGTGCTAAGCAGGTAGCGTAAAGTGGGTTTTTATAGCATTTTTCATTGCACAGGTTCCTGCTGCAGTCGACTTTAAAGTTGCCAGACAGCTGAACAATGAGCTGAAACTCGCTATAAAACTCAGAGAGGAGCTGCAGGTTCATGTGATAATTCTCTGCAGAATCATCAATACAAGCGACTCCTTTCATTGTCACATTGCTTTCACTTTGTCATTTGATACATTTATTATTATGAAAATATTGATTAAAGCCACTTTAAAGAAATACATTAAAAAAGTGCTTGATTATCATCATTGTTGCCGATTTATTTTTCTACTAAATCCATTCATATTTTATTTACCTCATTCAGTTAAAACATTACATTACTAATGCATGGACATGCTTATTTTAAATCTTAACAAAGTGTGTCTTTGACAACCAGGAGGAAGAGGCCATCCTGTTTCCAGCTTGACACCCTGTCATTTGAGACAGCCAGAGTAATCAATAACATCAATATGATGAAAACCTGGTTGATTAACTAATTATCATGGTACATGAGTATTGTATGATGATGATCATCATCATCATCATTATATCACACGCTTCCCTCCTCAGAAGCACTGTTGAAGCACAACCTCAGGTCTTAGTCAGACTGGTCTGTGGCTGAAAGACACAGAAAACTAAAATCTGAGGTAAAGCTTTAAGTCCACATCTAAGATAAATTCATCAATTGAGTCCAAAAGCCTTACATTTTTCTGCTTTAAATGTTTTTGGAACTGAGGTTCAAACAAACTACATATTTTCCATTGCTCCCCAATCCTGTTTTTTGATGTTTTGTGCTGTGTTCTGTGCTGCTGTTTTATGTCTAAAAGCCTTTCAATCAATAACAAAAAAATGCATTCTGTGCATTCCTACATTACATATTTATTCAAACCAGTTCCTGTGTTGCTCCCTGTGATTCATATAGAGAAATAAATGCTGCATGCAGTGAGAGGAGAGGAGTGAAAGGATGATCAGATCTCATTAACATGATGCTGAAGAAGCTGGTGAATGTATTTGTTACCTCTCGTTGTCTTCTTTCAGCCTCTCCAGCTCTCGTTCTCTCTCCAGTCTCCTCTGGGCATCTGCTTCCATCTCTTCTCTCTCCATCTTCATCTCCCGCTCTCTCTCCTCCAGGTGGGTTTTATCGTCCAGTAGCTCCTTGTACCTTGAGATTACAAACACAACATTCATCCCAACAAAAACAATTATGGCTTAAAATGTGTGACAGAAAGAGAGTGTGTTTGTCTTTAAAGGTGGTGCTAGTGGATTTGTGTGTATATTTCTGTTCTTGGGAGAACTAAAAGTATAAGGATACACAAAAGACTCAAAATGCTCTGAAGTCAGGATTTCATGTTTATAAAAGGGTTTAATTGAATGCAGTCAGAGTGAGTTTGTACCTGGCCTCCAGCTCCCTGTGTTGGGCCTCTAGGCTGCGGTTGTTGCTCCTCAGCTGAGAGTGTTTGTCCAGCAGCTCCTCCAGCTCCACCTCCTGCCGCTGCTGCAGAACAGTCATCCGCTCGTGGTCCCGCCTCAGAGCCTCCATCCTGGCCACCGACTCCTCCCGCTCCCGCGCCCACACTTTGGACTCGGCCTCCAGAGCCGCACACCGGGCCTCACTCTCACTGCAGCGCGCCACAACTGCTGCATGCTGGGAGCTAAGAGATGCTTGCTCCACCTGTGTGTGTGTGTGTGTGTGTTATAAAACAGAGAGATCATGTTGTTGCCTATATTTTTGGGTTCTTACAGAAACCCAACAACCCCAACATTTGAAATTTACATCCCAAGCTGGTAGTACTATGAAAACTTATACATATACTTCATGTTCATTTTAATATATCGATAGATTAGATGCTTCTCTTTTTGGTCATTGTGGTCATTTTCAAGAAGGAAGCCTTGTCAATCCAGAATCCAAAAATATTCCAGCTACAATGTATAGCATGCAACTGAAATCTGAAGTCTACAGCCACATGTAGGCTAACGCAGCAGTGCTTTTGAGCTAAATTCTAACATGCTCACGACAATGCTAACACGTTTAGCAGGTATAATGTTTATCATGTTCACCATTGTAGTTTAGCGTGTTAGTATGCTAACATTTGCTAATTAAACACAAAGTACAGCTGAGGTTGATGGGAATGTTGTTCGTTTTGCAGGTATTTGGTCATAAACATAAAGACTTAATAAATATTGACTTAATGGTGGCACTAGATGCAAAGTTGATGGATCACCAAAGTAATTACAACTTCTCCTGAGGGGACTATGAATGTCTGGACCAAATTTCATGTCAAAACCGACCAACCAACAAACTGACACTGTCATCCACAGAGCCACGCCAACGGCATGGCTAGAATGTGCTGTCTCCCTGCATCAAAGCAGTCTAGTAGTCCAATAATGTAATAAATCCAAAAGTCCAAATTATGTGCAAGGGTCTAATGATCGAGTTGAACAAATAATTTCAGCCGCAATCATGCTCTCTATCTGTGTGTTTGGTCACCTGTAGCTGGGTATTGAGTGTTTGTACTCTGGTGCAGGACTCCTGCAGGCTGAGGGAGTGCCGGCGCAGAGCCTCCAGCTGCTCCTTCAGGTGCTCACACGCCTCCTGGGACTGAGACAGTCGCAACAGCAAAGCCTCCTGTCCTGCAACCGCCACTGCTTTCTGAGAGAGAGAAATGTTCAGATTGAGAGAGCGTCCACAGCCATGTACAGAGGAAGTTGCATCAGGGGCTGTGCTACCTTCGGCACCACAATATCCATATTTGAAGTTCGACCTCATCTACAGCTGACCTTTTAAAGCACTCTCAGTCAGGTAGTAGCTTTGTGTGACATTTGTGTCAATCTATAAACACAGAGATGAAATTCATCTTGTGTGTAACTGAGTTTTCAGAAATGTATAAAATATAAGTGGTCCGCATCTGTTGTTTATACTTGATAAAAACTGTAAGGTTCCACTGAGCGGAATCTTTGTACGAGCATTAATAATCCAATCAGAAAACCTGCACACATATTTGTGTCTGTGAAATCTGCTCTGATTAATAAAGGAGTGTGTTAATTGGACATTGAGATGGATAGATTGCAAATGAACAGGCA
Organism: Sander vitreus; assembly: GCF_031162955.1. Lineage (NCBI taxonomy): Eukaryota > Metazoa > Chordata > Actinopteri > Perciformes > Percidae > Sander > Sander vitreus. Next base: position 15,216,061 of record NC_135864.1, read on the forward strand.
ATGTTGCAAAATTGCTGAAGATATAAGATCTGGTGTTTTTGTCCAAAATTTAAATGAGCTTGCGGCACACCAAAACTCGGCTCTACACCCACTTGACAATGTGAATTTATATGCACATTTTTGCAAGTACTGGCACACACTTCATGTGGGAGTCATCTGGAGGGTCTGGAGCTCAGTTTTGGTGCGTCGCAGCTTCATTTTAAATTCTTGCACATTTCCTACCAGAACCTGATTGAATCATACTGCTACACAGGGGATTGCTACTTTTTTCACTGGCTCTTTTAGACTTTCCTTGCCAATGTCAGTAGTGGAAAGTAAATATGTACTTTTACTCCAGTACTGTACTTTAATGTAATTTTGAGGTACTTTCTACTTCTAACCCACAACATTTCAGAGGGAAATATTGTAGTTTTTACTCTACTCACGTTACTTGGAAGCTATAGTTATTAGTTACGTTTCAGTTTAAGATTTTACATTAAAAAAACATATGAGGGGCTTATAAAATCAAATACATTGTATTAAACCAGTGGTTTCCAACATTTTTGACTTGTGACCTCACACAAATAAAGCAGTGTGTTAGAGACATGTCCTGTCTTAACTTCTCAGATGGTTTCATTTAAATAACTGTTTAAGACCCAACGAGGTGCAAGTATCCCCAAAGTATTCTACAAAGTTGGTAAAAGTAAAAAAATAAATTAAAATTAATATAAATTTAACAGAACTTTCTTTTTTCTTCCTGTGACCCGGATGAGTGGACCCAAACCACAGTTTGGAAACCACCGGACTAAAATACTGAAGTGGAAAAAAACAGTTCCACCTCAAGCAGCTACACCAGTAAAATTCTGCTTACACATTATTGTATCAGTATTAATAATCTAATTTTTGATACATTTCGCTGATAATACTTTTTACCTGCAATTGAGTATTTTTACAGTGTTGCACTGGTGCTACAGGTGTCTGTGACTTGCTTCATCCATCATAATCTAAAACTTTAAATCATCTGACAGCGTTAATGCAGTACCATACCTACCGAGCAATGCATTGAATGAAATCCCCGACCTTGGCAGCGCTTAAGCTGCCCCTTACAGCTTGATGTGAGAGTTTGTGTGTGTGTGTGTGTGTGTGTGTGTGTGTGTGTGTTTGTGTGTGAGAGAGAAAAAGAGAGAGAGAAAGTGAGGGCTAGAGCAAGAGAGCAGCAGTCGAGATAAGGAAGATTAACAGTATCCGAGGTGACATTATAAAAACTGATGAGCAGAGATAAAGCGGTAGTCCTGGAAATAAAGTGCTGCACTCGTGGAAGTGGAGGCCTACTGTGAGTTGATAGTCGTCAAGCATCCCTAGAGCAAGAATTTCAACATAATATAGATCATCTCCATCACACAGGGGCTGCACCGAACCACACAGACATCATGCAAATGAGATTCAACGGCTCCGACACACATCAGAGATATATTCAAACACAGATACACACCTCTCTTTCCAGCTCTATCAACCTCTCACTCAGCTGCCTCTCTGTCTCTCTTGTGGCATATTCATGCGCCATGGAAAGGTTACGACCTTTGCCAGCTGCAGGGGATTGATCCAGATGTGACGTCTCCTGGGTGTTTGTGTGACAAATGTGATTTTTGTTTGATGAGTCTAATTTTGAATTAGAAGTAGCGTCCACCTCCGCACTTCCTCTTCTCTTTTCCAAATGGAGAAGAGATTCACTTTTCTGAAGGCACAGCGACTCTATTCTCTCCTGTGATTGGTTGAGATAATCGGCTGTTGTCTTAAGTTCAGCCTCAGCGTTTTGCAGTTTCTGGCTCAGACGTTCGACTTCAGTAGACAGTTTCTGAGAATGTGCCTGCTCATTTGATAGATCCTGAAAAGAGAGAGATAAGAAGCAGTGGGAAATAAAACAGTAATATAAAACAGATCAAAAGTACAAATATAGACCAAATTAATTTTACTCATTATACATTCTTAAAAGGACCACTCTTCATATGATCACTTTAATAATATAGTCGTGGAACAATTCCATACTGCATACTATTTCTAGACAGTTAGTACAATCTACTAATGTTCACTAATGTTCACAGTATACTAAGCTAGCTGTTAGTAGACAAGAAATGAATGTATACTAACAGGAAAGTATTCATCACAGTGTCACAGGTCAAACTGACTTTGGCGACAACAAGAACAAAGCTAAATGTTTTTTCCCCAAGATTTAATAGGAATTGTTTTTTTGTCTGTGGAGTAAATTGAGATCTTGGACATTTACATCATTATGCGTCATCGCTGACAGATGAAGAGTTGCACAACAGTATTTTTTGCATCTATAAAATGCAACACATTATATAAATTAGTGTTTTCATTCCATTGTGGGAATATTTGAGGGCTATACAGTGAATTTTAGGAAAACACACGTCCAACCTGTGAGGAGAGTCTCCATTAACCTTTCCCATGTCCATTGCATTGTGGGACAATAGTGTCCATCAACAACACACTAAAAAACCCAGCAAATTTGGGATGCAAATTGCATTCTTTAAGATTACTGACTTTTGTCACTTTTCCAGTATGAACACACTGATTTATTATGCAGTACAGACATAGGAACATCACAGAATGGACAATTATTACTATTTATGGAAGAAAAGATCTCAGGGTAACACTTTACTTGAAGGTATCTACATAAGAGTGACATGAACCCTAACCCTAACTCTAACCCTAACAAAAACCGAATGACACTTAATGACAGAAGCGATATGTCATAAACGTTTATGACTTGTTTATAATGTTCATGACACGTTCATGACAGTGTCATGTCACTCTTATGTAGATACCTTCAAGTAAAGTGTAAGCGATCTCAGTTTATAAAGGGAATTGCTGAGTGTGGGTGAGTTGACCTTCAACACATTCCCGCAGTCAGTGACTAAACTACGACGTCACACACACATACATACAGACACACACACACACACACACCTGGGACAGTGAGCTAATCTTGGCCTGAGCATCTGCGTGCTGCTCCTGCAGCTGCTGTTTACCCTCCTCCATGCTGGTTAATCGAGTGCTGAGCTCCTTCTCCAGGTCCTGCAGCCGAGTGCAGAGCTCCTTGGATTCAGACAGCTGCTGACACACACGTCTGCGTGCGCACACACACATACCACACACACACAAACACACAAACACACACACACACACACACACACACACACACACACACCAGCAGCAGTAGGTCAGACACAGGTTGAATGAAGATAAAGTTAACATTAAAAATAAATGCATGGTGCAGCCATGTAGCTCTATCTGATGCCTTGTAAAGTTAATTGCGTACCTCATCTTGTGATCAGGGTTACTTGTGTGACCAGGAGTGTGTGTACCTGTGTTCAGCATCCAGAGCCCGAGCTCTCTGGTTGCTGTGCTCCAGGGCCAGGGTCGTGCTCTCCAGCTGCTGCCTCAGCCTCGCTGCCTCCCTCTCTCTCTGCCTCCCCTCCTTCCGTTGGGCATCCAGCTCTGACTGACACACCTCCTTCTCCTGCTCCAGTCTTGATGCCTCCAGCAGCGCCTGGTCTCGCGCCCGGGCCATAGATTCGGCCTCCACGGTGGCCTCGCGGAGCTCTGCCTCCAGCTCCTCCTCCCGACGTCGAGAAGTCTCCAAACTCCGGACTTGTCGTTCGACCTCTGCCCTGAGAGTCTGAGTGGTGAGCTCTAACTGGTCACTCTGGCAAAAGAGACATGAAAACATGATTAATGCCACTTTAAATTAAATACGTTGATTAATATGCAAATGGGAAACTAGTTTGGTCACCCACGCACAGTGGCTAATAACAAAAGACACAAATCAGACGGTTCACAATAGGCGAAATATGAAAGACATTGTATTACCCTAGATATGTTTTATATCTTTTGTATTAACACTGACACACAAACTAACACGTTACGAGAGGGAATTCGAGTAGCTCAGGACCCTGCCTAGTCACTAATAAAAGAAAAATTAAATAAATAAATGGCTAACAAAAAGTGATGGATCTAAAAACAAGACCAATAAAAGAGGCAATCAATATGAAAGGACAACTTTAAAATTAGGACAAAAATATAACCCAATCTCAAAAACAAGTAATTAAAATGTTTTACAGTTCTGGGCACAAAAGATGTTCTTAATTGTTCTGTGGAGCATCTTGGCATCTGTAGCCGGTACTACTAAAAACATCAAATTCTGAACTGAAGTTTGGATTCTTTCTCTTTCACGCTATTCGACAAAACAACGTGTCAACAAAGGAAGAAAAGAAGAAGACTGCAAGCTTGCAAATGTAGATTCATGAAGATGAAGATTTCAATATGTTACAAAAATCAGCTTTGCAAATGTTTTTTTAAGAAGAAAATGCATTCAGCACATTTGTTAGAGCTCAAGGATACACACAATGGCCATAATTTATCAACCTAATGTAGAAACCAGCACAGATATGAGCACAGAAATCATTTTACGACAGGCTTCACGTGTGATTCATGAAACGTTGGTATCACACCAATCAGAGTGTAAGGATGGTCATTGATAAATGCAGCAGCTGGAAACAATCGTAATTTAAATATCACGCCCCAATGTATTCTGGGTTTTGAGGCCTCGCCACTACAATTTACGACATGGCGAGACACACAGGTGGAGATTGAAACCCTGATATCTCAGGTTCATTTGCACTAACGTGTGTACTATTTGGCAGCCTGAAAACTGTTATTAAAGGCTGTAGAAAGAATGCGGAATGGAAAGAGATCACTGATGCAGTCAACAGTGTTGGCGTAGTAAATCGGACTCCAGCTGAAGTTTATTTAATTTATACATCCTTGACATATGTATGCTATAGTCCTAATAGTAATATACAGGCTTATATTGCAATCTCTTAGGCCTACATGTAGGTGTACCTATATTTAAATAAACACACAGTAGCAGAGTTTATGCAGTGTCTTTTTTTTTTCATGAGTCAGAGCCAGGCAACCGTGAGCTGGCATCGGGTCATCTGGCTCCATCACTACATTTATGGCACCCTGTTTTCCTGCGCGATGTTGTGAGGAACCACAGGCTAAAACTATGTTGCAGACTTTTTCTGGCGTGTATAGTAGGGTCCCCGCCACTGATGCAAGACTGAGTCATCTGCCCTTAATCAATCCGATGGAGCGCTCCACCGTGGCCCGTCTGCGTATGAGTGCACTGTTGTACTGGCGCATAGAGGTCTTCTAAAAGAGCCAGATGCCAATAAGTGATCAACTGATGACTTCTCCTTCTCCTGTTAAACTGATTATATGCTGCACCGCAAGTCTACACTGACTCAAAAACGTGAGTACAGGAGTTTAAACTTGACGTGAGATTTGATCGTAGCCTCCGCTCACGTCCCTATTGATAAATGCCGAGCTTTGCGTGGAAATGACCGTACGCCGGTTTTACACTTGTTTTCTGTCATACGTTCGTTTCGTAAATGACAGCTAATGTGTCTGGTGAGTGACACTGAATGTAAACAGAACTCCACAGTAAACTTTTAATAATGCTCCTCCAGTTTCCTCCAGATTTAGAATCACATCACAATAATTAAAGCAAATTCAAGCAATCTATGCAACATTGTTCTGCATGAATTGACCAAAATAAATGACCAAATCAATACAACGTTGTCGGTTATGTTTCGATACAGGCTAGTTCATTAAACCCACACAACAACAAGGAAGCAAAGAGGGAGAAAGAGGATGTAGATGAGTTGTAATTTCCCATTTGGGTTTCATTCACCCCTCCAGCTGAAAGAAGCAGAGTTTCATTTAACATACACTGTTATAGTCTCCATTAATTCCATTAACTTCATTTACTTTTATTATTCTGGTGGTCAGAATACAAAGTCTACCTCTTACTAACTGGAAACTCTTCTGTTTTATGAAGTAAATCATCAAGCATTGAAATGAACACATTTCAATCTGGTGCTGATGGTGCTGATGTAGCACTGAACTTCCTCATGCTGTAACATTAAGAGAGTAGATTATGTTTTATTATTGTTTAGAAATGATAGGAATATTACACTGTTTTTCAAAGTTATCTATATCTACAGTATATGACCTGATTCCATGGGATGATATAACTGGATCACATCATAGCAGAACAACATTTTTAAGATGCTCATCTGCGTTGAATTAGAAACTGCATATTGTAGACAATAGACGCAAAATATATGTATTTTATGTAACCAAGTAATTAGTTAAAGAGATTACAGAATAATAAGATCAGATATTAAACATTTTCTACATTTTTTTTTTTAACTCTTCCTAAATGCTTCCTTTCATTTGGATTGTACATTTCTTTTTTTCCTGCCCCACGTCCATCTTCCCTAAAGAAAAATGACATCTGCCATGGTCATAAAAATGTTTGGTGTCACAGCTGCATCATGTGTGTGTGTGTGTGTGTGTGTGTGTGTGTGTGTGTGTGTGTGTGTGTGTGTGTGTATGTGTGTGCATGTGTGTAAATGTGTACTCATCAACCTTGCGGTGGGCGGTGCGCAGGGCGTCCATGGTGCTGCGTAGCGTATCCCTGTCTCTCTCCAGTGCGGCCCGCTCTCCCTCCAGGGTGGCGATGACTGTGGACTGCATCCTGTGAAGCCCCACTTGGCTCCGCAAGCGGCACAGCTCCTCCTCCATAACCAGACCCTCTGACTGAAGAACCTGAGAAAACAACGGGAGGATTAAGCTGGGGAACTGTCTATCTATCTATTAATACATACAGCCATGCAGCTGTTACCTGAATTGTTTTGTGAATCATTACCAAAATATATTTCAGTTCAAATCTATTTCTAAAGTTGTTTTAATATCAACCTTTGCTTTAATTTAATTAAATATCTTAAATTCATCCATCCAGCCATCCAATCAACCAAACATTATTACCTTAATATCTCTATTAGCACATTTTCTTCCGTCGATCCATCAACCATACATCTATATATCGTCCTCCCATCCATACCTCTATTTGCCTGCGGGCGTCTCCCAGACTTTCGGCAGCTCTCTTCAGTCGCTGCAGCTCGGCCTCCAGAACCACCAGCCTCTGCTCAGCCTCCCAGGTTTTTCTGCTCTGCTCCCCCAGTTTGGAGCGCAGGTCCTGGGCCACCATCGCCTGTCTGTCAGCCTCCTCCTGGGCATCCTGGAGGTGCTTTGCCAGAAGCTCCACATCAGGACCAGACAGAGGACAAACAGCCTGCACTACAGCTGTGGTCTCTGTATTATCTTCTACACTTTGTGAGTGATTTTGGATCTCTGAGATTGTTGTTGTTACTGCAGTCTGAGCTTTCTTTATATGTCTTTCTTTCTCCTTTTTCTCTTTGTCCTTCTGCCCTCCCTCTGCCTCTCCTCTTCCTTTGGACTCAGCCTCCTCATCGCATGGTTCTTCTTTTCCCCCTTCAACATGGACAACCTCTTCCCCAACTCCTGCTTCCCTCTGGGTCCCAATGATTTCTCCTCTTCTCTCCCTCAACCCCAATACTCTCACCCTTCCTTCTCCCTCTCCCCTGCAGGATTCAGAGCCCTGGACTCCTCTCTCCACCTTATCCTCCTCCTCTCTGTCTGGCATCTTCACTCCTTCCTTCTTTTTGTCTTCTAAGTGTTGCAGTTTGGTCACCAGCTCTTCAAGGCGCTGCTTCAAAGTGGCATTTTCATTCTTCATGTTTTGAAACTGAAAATGGAAAATAGACTGAAATTTATATAGCGCCTTTTTACCTTACCAAACAAAGCACTTTCCAATTTCCCTCTCATTCTCTGTGCTGGCCTGCCCATGGGGAGCAACTTGGGGTTCGGTGTCTCGCTCAAGGACACTTTGACATGCGGACAGGAGGAGCCGGGGATTGAACCGTTAACCTTGTGATTAATGCAAATGACGACCCGATCTAACTCCTCCTCCTTTATGATTACTGAATATTTAGTGTCATGATGACGATACGAAGTGTTCAGTTGCTTACTTTTTAGTCAATGCGTTCTGCATATTATTACACTTTAGATGCCCAATGTCGCTCAACACTGTCTGACAAAGCAGATCCGTCTCCCAGAAACTATTTCATATCATATCTATGAATTCAGGTCGATAGCAGCCTTTCTTTCCCTCTCAGCTCACCTCTCTGAGTGTGTTCTGATGCTCCGTTTCCAGGCAAGCCAGCTCATCCTTTGCATCTGGAGAATCAGCCTGCAGCGAGAGGAAATGGATGTTTAACTCGTCCAAGTGTTGCTTCCTGTGTTTCCTGTTTCATTTTCCCAGATAGTGTAGAGCTTCATGTCTGACTTTGGTGATGTCACATTGACATGAACGGTGGGTCTACTGGTATTTTTATAAGAAAAGTTGTAACTGCAATGGTTCTTCCTACCAAGATAAGTTGATCATATAAATTATAAAATGCACTACGGGCATCTGAAATCTGAAATGTATTATTTACTTTACATATCATGGAGTTAGACAGGTGCTTCTAAAGTGCAGACGAGCACAGTTATCTCTTATGATGACCTGCTTTAGTGTATAACCAGGGAGAGCTAAACTGTTATAGATTATTTCTGTCAGTCATAACCCTCGACCCCCTGAACAATGACCTCCTGCTGGGCCTGCAGCTCCTCCAGTCTTCTCCTCAGCTCTGCGTTCTCCTGCTCCGCTCCCAGCAGCATCAGCGTCGAAGCATCGCCCACCTCCACACTCAGTGGCTTCTGATCTGAGGGAGAGGGAGAAATAAATAAATAAATAAATAAAGCAGGAGAAAGATGAAGAAGAGGAGGGAGAGAGAGGCAGATAGGCAAAAAAAGAAATGGAGAAAAAGAGAAATGGATATATGAAGAGATTCACTCGGTTATTGTTGATTGATAACCTGTGGGCCAGTATTACCTCAACATACTTTCTGCTATCAGTTAATTAAAATGTCTTAAATGACAAGGTGCGGAGAGGCATGTGCTCTGACCTATCATTTCGTTCAGCTCCTCGTCAGAGTCCAGTTCTGATTGGAGGAAACGTTGGTGAACCGCAGCAACTGGAGCGGGAACACTGCCGCTGCTGCAGCAGTGCCTCAGGTCCGCCTCGAGGCTCATGTTCATCTCCAGCAGCTCATCAACTCGCTGCCTCTCGGTGTCCTGCTCCCACACACACACACACACACACACACACACACACACACACACACACACACACACACCCACACATTCATTCATCATGAAATGCTACTCCTATGTCATAAAAGTACATTCATACCAAGATCTAAAGAAGGATTAGTATTTCATAACATATGACTGTGAATGGACACCTGCATACACACACATACAGTAAACACATCACTCAAATATTAAATACACCCACCGCTTCCACGTCTATGATTCTCTGACGCAGCAGGAGATTGTCCCTCTCAAGCTCTCTTAGCGAGGAGCAGCGTGCCTGTGCATTGGCCAGCTGTTCTTCCAGAAGAACTTTGGTCTCCTGCAGCGCTGCACATAGCTGCTGCTGCTCCTGCAGGCATGCCGCGCACCGACAGACAAGAAACATTAAACTGTAAGTATATAGTGATATACGTATTGTATATATACTATATATATAGTGAAGTCTTCACGTCAGTCACAACTTAGCAAGGTGGACATTTAGACCAAACATTTGCTGAGAGAATCACATTGTTTATATATGTGTCTTTTGCTGCTGCAGCCCTCAGAGCTAATCGATCTTTGATCCACATTTGTCCTCTTTAGTGGCAGCTAAGGGCAATTTGGGTCTTATTCTAATGGTTTTGATGAGCATTTCTAGCAGTTGTTATAATAACCTTTTATTGCACACTGAGATCAAACACAGCGACATTGCTACAACAAAGTCAGACAAGGCAAGAAACACAAGCAATTAGACGATCAGACAGGTTGAAATAAGCCAACAGTTTAGTTTATCTAAAACACTTGACTTAGTCGTTAAAGCAAAAGTGAGCACACCCAAAATGGCGGTAATAACCTGACTGATTGTCCCCCTCAGTCTCCTGCATTCTTAATACAATATTCAAATAACTTGTTATTACCGATAGGAATGATGACCACAACTATGCAATTAACACCCAAGATGCAATAAAAACGAGATTACTCTTGAAGTGTGTTGGGGTGGATTTTTCTTTTAAATGAGAAAACCCCTCTACACGTAAACATTCAGCATTACCTCCTCTGGTTTTAACAACCACGCAAGGGTTCACTGTGAAATTGTGAAAATTAATTATAAACCCAAACACGAGAAAAAAAATCATCCTGCCACCTATGTGGGCTGTCACAGAGTATGTAGTATAAAGCAGTATTAAGGGAGAATAAATCAAATAAGACTGAGAAGGTGACAGTGAGGACACTGTGAGGTGTTTTACAAGGATATGAGCACATTTTCTGCCTAAGAGCAGTTATACTACCTCAGAATAAATCTCATTTGGGTGTAAAAGCTCCAATAACTGAAGATGTACTCCTGCTCTTTGTCAATGAAGCAGCTCCGGGCTGTAAATCCTGATGACATCACACAATATAATCTCATTCTCTGGCTTTGAGATTCAGAGTTGTTCATACTCACTTTTGATTGAAACGCTCAGGGCCGTGAGAGAGAATACATAGCTTTTAAGATGAAGTGGTACTTCTTTAAAAACAATACTTACTCAGAAAGGTTAAAAAGGGAGATTTTTTTTATTTCACTGGTAATGTTCTTATAAGGTCCTCACTTTGTGAAAAGCGTGTGTGTTTGTGTGTACACGTGTATAAAGGCATTGTGAGTATGTTTGATTTTGTTCTGTATGGGAGATTCAAATATGTAACTTACTGCCAACGCAATTTTAATGTATTTCATGGTGCAGATGTTGTCGTGCTGTTTGTTTTCTTTCTGGTGTAAATGAATTATTCAGAAGAATGTGTAGTGAGGTCTGCTTTTACGTGTGTGTGTGTGTGTGTGTGTGTGTGTGTGTGTGTGTGTGTGTGTGTGTGTGTGTGTGTGTGTGTGTGTGTGTGTGTGCGTGCGTGTGTACGTGCCTTCAGCTGAGTCCGTGTGAGCTCCAGGCTGCGCAATCTGTGTTTACAGCTCTGAAGCTCAGTCTGGAGCTGCTCAGCCCGCGCAGCTCGCTCTCGGGCGCAGTCCAGCTCATCCCGCAGTGCACGCATGCCCCTCACCTCACCCTGCAGAGAACGATTCTGCAAACACACACACACACACACACACATTCATATACCAATGGGGATGATGTCAAAGAAGGTTGTGAACAGATCTGGGATATGCAGTAAAGCTAATGTTGACAAAGTCTAATACAGGAAGAAGAAAAGGTGCGTGCGTGCGTGCGTGCGTGTGTGCGTGCATGCGTGCGTGTGTGTGTGTAAGAAAGACAACATTTTTGCTGTCTTCGTTTCTCCAAAGACTTTAAAATGATTGTCACTGATTGTGACACTTGTTGTAGCGCCAAATAGTGTCCACATATCCCCAAATACTGTAATTTTGGGAACAATTGTTTGATGCTGTTGTAAGTAAATGTTGAACTACGACGATGGAAAAATACAATGGAATGATTCAGGGAAGGCCTCTCAGGATCATCCCTATTCTTTTGTTCGGGTCTAAACTGTCAGTTCAGCTGGAAAGAAGTTTAACAACAATGTTCTGGCGGACAAAATTGTAGTTGGCTGCAATATGTGTAGTCTAATTGCTGCTAAATACATAACCTAAGAGGAATCTGCTTATTGGCTATTAAAAGCCACCTGTGTGTTGTGCTTATTACAGCTGTTGCCAAACTAGTTGCGTTTAATGTGCTTTCAGTTTTCATATCTGGCAGTGCAAGTCAGACTGTCTGTACCTCTTTCTGAAGTTTCTTGATCTGTTCCTCCATGGTTTGAATCTCCAGGTTGTTATCCAATATCTGATCACCTTTATCTTCCCTAAAAAACAAGTCAAACATAAAACCATCACCACCAAAAATGCAATTACACAATTTTTCAAAACAGTATTTGGCAGATGTTTTTTATTATATATTATATTTATTATATAAATAAGATTGGAGCAGATTATGTTTGCTAAAACAAATTGTAAAAAGACACGTATATCCAGATTATAATTGGCCAACAATGACCTTTGTGATATAGTCATAGTAGTGAGTCCTTACTCGTAGCTACGTAACAATTCAGTTTTGTGTGACAAAATCATATGCTCATTTTTCATGTTGACCTTTATCGAAACTTGTCTAAAGGTTCTCTTGAGTTTTTTGGATCACACAGGGACACACACACACACACACACACACACACACACACACACACACTCACAGTTGTTGTTTAAGGCGGCGGAGTTTGGCCTTGCTGTCTGCCAGCTGGAGAGCCAGACTTTGGGGTGGCTCCACGCTGTGACCACCCAGGGGCACCGTGGTTGAGTCAGACTGGGCCTCCCGCTCCCGACACAGCTCTGCTATCCTCTGGGAGAGGAAAGGAGAGAGAGATGTGGCAAGGGACAAAGAGGACGGCGGAAAAGAAAGATTTGGAGAGAGAATAAGAGACACAGGAGCTAAAGTATGGAAGAATTTTTAGGTTTAGAACATTATTCACTGATCAAAACAGAGATATTCTTTTTAATAATGCCTTTTAATCCCACAAAAGCTGATAAAAAGATCTCAGTGGAACATCAGTGGATGTACACTGTAAAGATGCAGGATGGAGACAAATTAAGAAAACAAAAAACCTCATTATATGTTTAAAATACTTGTTTCTATTTTTTTCAGGACAGTGGACTGACATGCATTTTATTTTTCATTTATTGTTATTTATTTATACAAACTTGCATTGACCACAAAGTTATTCACATGTCAGCCTCGAATTACACTATATACACTCATGTTTTTGGAATTTTTATCTCCATCTACAGCCTACTCCATTGAGATACCATTTTAATAGCAGGTTGTTGTTTTGGCTAAAAGGCAGAATTACTACAACTGTGAGTGGTAAATATTAGCTACAAACTGAATATAAGATCTGAGCAGCCTGAGATATAAAATATTGATCAAATATGTGACACAATTAAGCCCAGATGAAACAAATACTTAGTTATGCATGTCCTAATTTCAGCTAATTTAATTTTATAACTTTATAAAACAAACAGATTGTTCTTATTATCATGTTAGTTTAATGGGAAATATTGTACAAGTCAGTCAACTGTCAGACACATTTTTTATGCATCAAAGGTCCTCAGCAGGAATGGAACCGGGGACATTGCTGTTAAACTATATGGTATGCATCTGAGCCACCAAAGGCCTTATGTTTAAATCATTTTTAGGCACAAAAGAATCTGATTCCATCTGTCTGAACCAAGTAGCAACCTACAAGCCTGGAAATTGAAGCCAATGAGGAAGTGCCTGCAACCTGCATTATTTCAAACAGCCAGCACGGGGCGACTCCACTGGTTGCAAAAAGAGGTCCAATTGTATAGAAGTCTATGAGAAAATCAGCCTACTTCGCACTTGATTTTTACCACAGTAAACATTTTCCTAACAAGTTTATGGTCTCAATCGTTAGTTTCAAGTCTTCTTCAATACAGCATGATGGTCATTTAGTCAATTATGGTCCCATTTATTTTAAAAATAGATGATAAAGCAGGGCATGCTTTAGGGCGTAGCTACCTTGTGATTGACAAGTTGCTACCACAGCAACATGACATTTCTTGTCAAGATTTAGATGAAAAGATCAATATGACTCTCATACCTGTTAAGTTAATATGAAGCTACACCAGCAGCCAGTTAGCTTAGTTTAGCACATAGATTGGACACATCAGGGGGAAACAGCTAGCCAGGCTCCGTTCAAAAGTAAAAAAAATAAAAATAGCTATAATACCTATTTTACAGCAGGTTGTGCGCCCTGCCAAGAAATACTTTCAACGTGCTGGTAGGCAGATTTTGTTGCCTTTGGACAGAGCTGGGCTAGCTGTTTCCCCCTGTTCCCAGACTTTATGCTAAGCTAAGCTAACTGGCTGCTGGCTGTCACCTCATCTTTACCATACAGACACGAAACTAGTTTTGATCTTCTCTTCTAACTCATGGCAAGAAAGAGAAAAGGCATATTTTCGAAAATGTCAAACTATTCCTTTAAGTGTGTGTATGTATACCTCCAGATGTGTGTCTCTCTGTGCCAGCAGGCTTTGGATCTGTTTGGCCATGGAGCTGAACACCAGCTGTAAGTCTGTGCCTTCAACCTCTACCAGCTCCTCCCACCTCAGCGGCAGCACCGTGCGAGGATCCTGAGTCACCTGCAGCAAGGACAGTTTCTCAGGTCGCATGATAAGATCAATGTGTGTCTTGGAAACCTGACACAAAATAGGTACAAACAACCCATGCAGTGTGAAGGCAGTGTGAATACCAAGCAGAGATGCATGCATCTGTTTGTAAAGGAAACAATATTTCTCACATTTTCTCCAGTATTATATCTGTTAGGGAAGTGGGTCCAAAAATGCTTGACTAATACATGCAAAACTAATTATTATGTAGGCAGGTTTGAAATGTCCTCGGGTGAAGGCATATGAACAGCAAGCAGGGGGTGCATCCATCCACACAGAAACGGCACCTCTCACCTCTATGATTTATGAGGCTGAAAAACATGGCACAAAAGAGGCTGGTGGGCAACATGCTGTTACTGTAATTCAGACACGCTGGTATGCAACATGCTGTTTTTGTAATGCCGGCAATTATTCACGGGGGGGGTATTTTTAAAAGAGTACAATTTGGCATTTAGGCTGTATTGGAGAGGACAGCAGAGAAAAATGAGAAAGATGAAGGAGAGAGGACGATGTGACAGAGGTGGAGAGGTGGACATGAGGGGTGGAGGATCCATCCTACGGTGGCAGCAAGGGGCACCCAGAGGTCCTTAAAAGGCTGCCAGCAGAATAACAAGTAGCTCATTTTCAATTTCTTGAAGCGCCAGCAGAAGATATAATAGTTTCACTCTCTCTGCCTACAGGCCAGACAGTAAAGAATTCTTTGCTAAATCATATTTAAAAAAAAAAAAAAAAAACTCTCTTAGAAGTGTCTCCTCTGGATAATATCTCCTCATACTGATGGTCAGTCGCTGAACAGCGTTTATGTCTGGGGGATCCTTGATTAGATTAATTCTGCACTTGAACACCTACCTGCTGGATACAGCTGGCAATGGCTGCCTGGGTCTCAATGTCCAGAGACTGGATCTCCTGGATGAACGTCTCCTTCTCCTCACACTGCAGACACAGAGGGATGCAATGGAGTCAGGTGTGTGTGTGTGTGTGTGTGTGTGTGTGTGTGTGTGTGTGTGTGTGTGTGTGTGTGTGTGTGTGTGTGTGTGTGTGTGTGTGTGTGTGTTATAAGCAAGAGCTGGACGATTAAATTACAGAAGTATAATGCTCTATATAGTATAATTTGCTGCTTTTCTTTATTTTACATTATTGTCAACTAAATGTCTTTAGGTTTCTTGAGCTCTGAGAAATTATTTCTTTTTACAATTCTTTGAGATTTTGTCCATTACATTTTTATATAAACAAATCAATTTGCTATTTAAAAAGATAATTTAAAAGACGCTATAAGAAGAGGTAGCCTGTCATGAACTAAAATCTGGGCCTACAGTAGATTAAAAAAAGTCTGAGGGTCACTTAAGTTATTAGGATCCATTCTTTGGTAACCAAGGATAATCCATTCAATAATTATGTTATTCTTCATCAAAGTGTTGAAAATAAAATAAAAGTTAAAATAAAATACTGAACATTTAGTACAAAATACTGGTTGTCTGGTTGAGTAAAACAACACTGGTGCCATTATCCACCTTCAAAGAGCGAGATGGTCATGTGAGTGTGTGTCATTACCTGCACAGCACATCCTAGTAAGAGCAGCAGCAGTCGTCGGAGCTCTTCCACGGCTGCCTCTGAGGATACAGAAATAACTGTCATCCTCATCATTATCGCCATCATCTCCACCACCCACCACCATCCTCCCTATCATTATCACCTTAATGTGTTTCACAGATAGCAGAGATATGGACTCGTATATAAAGTATAATTACTTTCTGGCTGCTGGGAGACATGGCACTGATAGGATCATGCGTTTATCTTGTACCTGTTAGGGGGTCCTGCCCCAGAATGGCAACGTTTGGGAGAGGCATCAGTATTAACTGCTGCAGGTCTTCCTGAGGTACAGAATAAATGTGAAGAGGTAAGAAAAAAACTCAAGTAATCGGGCAGCCCATATTGTCAGTCTGTATGCCCACAGTGAGCCTGAATAAACAGCAACATGAAACCAACAGCCTCCTGCAGTTTGTGGTGTAAATAAACAGCTGATATCCGATAAGAGAACTTTGCATTTGTCCTTCCAGGTCAAGGAGTCTTTGTACAAATTAGCTTTAATATATTTCAGTGGAGCTAAATCTTAGTATATGCTAGATGAAATAGAAACATAAAAAAGATTTGATAAATGAATAACAATCCTGTAACAAAATCCCTGATGCTATTGTTGCCCTTGTGGTTTAATGCAGCTTTTAACTGTCAGCTAATGACCTTACATTGTTGGTTATAGTAGACACTGTATCATCTACCCTGAGGGTTTGTGTTTCATGTTTTTGTTTTCCAATTAAAACAGAAAGCATTATGAAAAAAAAGAATTTGAACATTTACTAAAGCCATTCAATTTCAAAATCCCCTCAAGTCAAATATCAAAACAAGCTCTTGAATCTGCATGTTTCAATGGTCATGTGCTAGAAAGCATTCACATGCTGAAGAGTAAACAGGCTGATTCAGGACCAGCAGAAGGCCCACCAACACTGTGGTCAGCTTGTTTCAGCGAGTTATATTTCCTGCTTCATGATCTTGGATAAATCTCCTGGCAGATTCTAAATGACATTTAATCAAGCTGGATGTCAGATGCCTCAGACGTTCCCTGTCCAGAAACCTGGCTTTTTTCTGGCAGCATACGTATTTGTCATGTGGACCTGCAGTGCTTTGCTCCTCCTTCTATAATACTATCTAGTGTTAAAGAATTTCAGTGAAGTCATCCGCCGGATACTTTATTACTTTTCTAAATTGGTCTCCCTGAACAATTTCCCTGTTAATTAAAAATGTTTTTGTCAAAGAGCCACACTGACATTGGCAAGCTCCTTTCCCAACTGCTCTGAAATCCTGTTTACATCCTCCTGCGATCCGTCGGTGCAAAATCATCAGAGGCAAGTCACAATTACAGCTCTCTCTGCTGTGGCTTACTGTAATTTATAAACTGTACAGTGAGAAAGGCAATGTACCAAGAAGCAAGCACTCCCTTCAGCAGCATGTGCAGCCAACCTAACGTTTGTGCTCCTTCGGGGCATGAAGGACATTAGCCACTGCAGTTCCGTGTTGGTCAACGTGCAGCTCATGGTTCATGATGCCAAACATAGAGATAGAGATTAGCCAGACTAAAAAAAATAAAGAAGCTGCTTGTTGTTGTTGGCATGCTAATGCCCTCGCATCATTCAGCCAAAATACATACTGGGTGGTGTTTGCTCAAATCTCTCCCACACTATATTTTATACATCATCATTTGGTACAATTATACACCCTGCTTAAGAGATTAACAATATGAGTAATACATGGTGCAATTATCTGCGCTATGAGTTGAGTTTCTCTCAAGGTTAATTTCTTTTTCCACTAACATCATAGAAAAAAATAAGGAATTAGCCTTTATCCCTCAGCGAGTCTGCCTCTGAAAATAATCTACTGTTGTATAAAGTAGTGCTGAAGTCGGAATAACAATTTTCATCAAGCTGCTGGCTGCAGCTCTGAAGAGAATTATAATCCATCTGCAACACTTTTCCAAATTCCATCTTTCTATCAATAATTCCACTTGATGTAGTTTGGATTGCTGCTGGTTTTCATTTTACCCACAGACAGTTTTGATTTTCAATGCTTCTGTTGGTGGTCTCACTTTTACTTTATCTTTTTTTGCCTTTATTCAGATGTGCACACCAGATTAATTCAAACATCATGCATCAGATGTTCTGTATCCTTAAAAATGTATTGGTTACTGAAGACAAAGATCTTTGTAGAGGCTCAATACATTCAAAGGCAAATTAACATTTAACATTCCAATAGAATAGAATAGAACAGATATATACTGTAAACGTGCTCTGCCTGTATCATCTACACAAATAGAAATAGCTAATTATCTGTATTACATATATATATATATATATATATATATATATATATATATATATATATATATATATATATATATATATTATTATATATATATATATATATATATATATATATATATATATATATATATATATATATATATATATAAGCGGAGGTAACAGCAGAGAAATTGAAATCCTGACAGGCTGCAGACTGTTGCTGTGGCTTACACTCACCACACTCTCTCACACGCACACACACTCAAATACATAGACAGCAAAACAACGTCAAAAAAGGCAGCGAGAAGTAAAACCATGACCAATGTGGAACTAAACGTCCACAGCAACAGTGGAGCCTATTCTAAGTGCACCAGGTGAAATTCTAGTGTAACGGCAACTAATATGAGCTTCCCAATTATTGCCGGCGTCTTGTGCTGCGCTGAGCTTTCAAGGGACATTTACTTTTTTACTGAAAATTAGGAAGTGAAACCTTGTAGACCCGTGTTCTTTATGTTGTGTGACAAACTAGGCAGGGCATGTTCAGTCCACCTGACTAGTGCTTTGGGAGGTTTTCTTTTGCTGAGAACAGAGGCCTTTGAATCATCCTTCGGGGAAAGAATTGTGTCATTTCCTCTATGGCCACAGCATGCACAGTATGAAATGCATGATATATACTGCTATTTGATTTTTATTTACTCTCCTTTCTCAACCCCCTAACCATGACTGCAGCTAAAAAATTAAGCTCGCCACTCCTCCACTTCTTTGCACCCCATTTGCCCGATAATAAGCAGGGACATGTCTACTGACATTTTCTGTTTCATCTTCTCTTTTGTGCAAATTCTCATTCACCCCCTGCATACACTTCAAACTTTCTACAATATCCTTAAGCAAAATAGTTGTGTGTTGAGACTGATAGTTGAGCCTCATCTTGTCCTCTTGTTTTTACAACCTTAGAGCTAGACAACTGCTTCTCCAGCCCTCCCCCATCACCCTCTCTCCCTCGCCATTTGGTGTGTCCCTGAGTTATGTTTTATTTCAGTGTTTTTTTTACAAGACAATTCTATTTATAATGAGCTGGGAGTCATTTCAGTCTATCCACAAAAAAGTCATAGAGATAGTAAACAGGGCTATTCAAGACATTGTTTAAAAAATAAAAAATAAACACATCAGATGGAGCGAGACGAGTTCTAAATGATTGTGTAGTCTGTGTCTCAGTATTACCTCTCTGTGTGACGGCTTGCTTTACTGATGAGATATTAATGCCAGAGTTTGACAAGGTATCAAAATACCCAATTAAGCTTTATTAAGGTTTCACTTTGGTTTTTATACGGATAAAACAATCAATATAATCTACCGTGTTAATTAGTGAGCTTTAATCGTGCTGGTAGATGGATTTTGTCAGAGTCAGGCAAATTGTTTCCTCCTGTCTCCAGTCTTTGTGCTAAGCTAAACTAGCCGACTGCTGGCTGTAGCTTCATAACTTGAACAGACAGACCTGAGAGAGCAAATTTTCCAAAAATGTCAAAAGTATTTCTTCAATTATGTGTAACAAGTTCAATTCATAATGAAAAGAATTCAGAGTAAAGGTTCCTGACTTTTTAAGCTAATTCATAAAGGCTGAGAGTCCAATACAAGTCCGATATATAATCTTCCTTTAGCTCTGTTTTTTGTTGTCTCCAACACCTTCTGAGAAAAATTTTCTCCCTCACAGCTCCATGCTCTACTTTGTTCACCAGTTAGTTGCTAACATTGTCTGCCGTTTGATGCTGGTCAGGTACTATATAATGGTTTTATCAAAAGCAAAAATAGCTGCCTGCTACACCTGGAAATGGGTTGATGAGAGCAGTGAGAGTGAACCAAAACAGTAAAACTGCAGGCTATAAAATGAGCTAAAATACACTAAAGATCTCTATATAGGGCTGAGCAACTGCAACTGCAAAGAACTGCTGTATGGGTTCATCACTAAAATGAAAATGACTCATTTATTAAAAAATACTGTTTAAAAAAAGAGCATACAAAATCGAGTCAAATTGAGCTATATAAACAGAGACACTGTAGTTACTTCAGTCTATACCAAAAATTGGACAGAAAGTTCATTATACATTAAATGGGGGAAAACTCTTGAAAACAACCTGTGCATATGTTGATTTTCAGACCATCACTCCTGATTTTGCTCCTGATCATCTGATCTAACACCTTGATTTCTCTGTGACTCTCCCATACCTGGTAGAAGGCTCTGATATGTCGAGTTAATATCGAAAAGTTCTGGATTCTCAGCATGTGATCATCTCGCTCGCTGTCGTACAAGCGCTCCACCTTGGGGTTCGGGTCTCTGAACAGAACAGAAACAGAAAAGACATGACGATGTGTTTACTGCAGCTTGATCAAACAGTCCAGTACCACGACTCTCCAGATGAGAAATACTCATGCAACAGTGCATTTAAGCAGAGTGGATCACATTTTAATGAGCCTGAGAAGCAGGCTGTAAGAATCCACATGCAATTATTTGCTAAAATAACTTGGCTTAGGTCAGACCAAATTAATCAGCTGTTCGGCAAATACAATGAAGATCTTGTCTGGTGAGAGAGAAAAGGTTTTATTCTGCAGAAGAAGTAATTCAGCGCCAATGACTAACAGGGTTGCAAGCCTCATTTAATTATTCACTGGAAATGGTTGGCAAATATAAATGGGTCCTACATTTATGCCATCCTGTCACACAGGTTGTAGAACAATGCCAGGTTACAAAAGGGAATGTGATGAATGTTACATCAAATCTTATCATAGTCATAATGTCTAAACCATCCGAGGTAGACTGACCCCGAGCTACGTGGTTGTGAAATGAAGGTTTCTGCTCCTGTAGAAGCTAGAAGTCCGTATGAAATCAACCTTGTTTTAAGAAGTTTTAATGGAGAAAAACTACACTACCCACAATCCATGCGTAACAGCAACGTCTCTGATTGGTCCAACTCGCTGTTACCATAGAAACGTTTACCGACCCGCGAAACTCTCTAGTTGAAATATTTCAACATCCCTATCTAAACAACAAGTCTTATGTCGTTATTTTAATTATGCAATAGTTAGTTCATGCAGGACACAGAAGTCATACGCCCGGTTTTCAGTGTCTTGCTTTGGGCCCACTCTCGTATACTGATTGGGGTTTTCTGCATTGCGCTCCCTGTTTCAGCTAAGCATGCTGCTTGGCTAATCCAGGGAGCATTATCAAGAGTGGAGCTATCAGCGCCAAGCATAACTGTATTTTCATCTGTTGCAATAAACAGTTAAATCTTAAATGGTGTTATGATCCTGTTTTTGGTTTTGTTGTTGGTTTTGTTGAGTTTATGTTTTTCTCTTCTCTCCTTCTCCTCTGCAGAGCATGTGTGTGGCAGGGGGCGTGGCTGGCTTCTCCAGGCAGCAGACGAGGCACACCTGCTTCCATTCACCTCATCACCTAATATCATCTAACATCATAAGCCTGGTCTTCACTCCACTACTCTGCCAGATAATTCCGTCATGTTCAGTAGCGCGCTTCCTTCGCCTGATTTTCTACCAGCGAAAGGAATTTTTGCATCTGACCTCTTACTTGTTTTGTAAACGCAGCACTACAAGCGTGCCACGCTGTCGATCCTGTTCCTGTGTTTCCACACAGGTTTTTCCACTCTTATGACCAAGAACATCTCCAGTCAGCCAGCTCCCTGCCACCTCTGCTCCTGCTTGTGACACTTTTTTGTTCAAATAAACTTTTTTTACTTACCAACCAGCTCCCGTGCTCTGCTTTGGGGTCTTGTAACAAATGGTTCTTCACTGAAAATGGCTTTTAGTTTAATTGGAGGGGCCCATTTCTATATTTCTTTTAAACTTATTAAAAGCCAAGGCCAATTTCTGCAACTAACTGCAAGGTTACACAAATTTATTATTTCAGTTTTCTCCATTGGCTGAAAATTTGGAATTTAGCACTGTTTTATTTTAATTTTACAATGAAGTTCAAATGGGCGTCTTGCGTTACAGATTGACTGGGAAATGTCCTCACATGGTCATCATATAAGTTCTTATTTTCCCTAGCAGTCTGCTTTATGGCTGCAAAGCAATGAAGCAAGAAAATCTTGATCAATCTTACATGACCCTCATGATCTCATTGAGGAAAATCCCATTGGTCAGCCTCATGTAACGATCCCGGACACTCTGGGAAATTGAGTTGACTTCCATGTACTGGCTGTAAAGCGGGAAGCCGTCCTCCCTCTCCACCATCTTTTCAAACAGCTGAACCTGTGAGAGACAGATAGAGATTGGGTGGATGTGTGTGTGTGTGTGTGTGTGTGTGTGTGTGTGTGTGTGTGGAGAATAGTGTGGCCAATGAGTGTGTACCAGGACAAGGAAGACAGGAGCAGAGAGAGAGAGAGAGAGAGAGAGAGAGAGAGAGAGAGAGAGAAGGAGGGAGATGAGAGCTGCAAACATTTTCACACAGGAAGCTGCTTGAGTCTGTGCACCTGTCTGGACAGGTGGGCTCTGTGCTCCCACACTGGGAAGCACTTCACAGTGACAGGCAGCCAAGCAGGATGGCAGCCAAGGTCTCTCTCTGCTAAGAAGAGCTGTGCCAATGCAAACTGCAATATAATGAGGTTTATTCCCATCTGCACCTTCTAAAAACTGCACTGTCGGTTAACAGAGTAACAAGCTGGAGTTGGATCAGCTGATAAGGTGAGGTAGAGCAGCTTGAGACGCTGTGCGACAGTGTGAACAGGGTGCGGATGTCCAACATATTGTGAAGCAGGGTAAAAGCTCAGTGATTAATCAACCTGCTGAAGTGCCTTTGAGCAAATAGTAAACCCCTGCCAGCTGCAGGCATCCTGATGAACCTGACCCCTGACTCCCTCTTTGGAGTAGGGCAACAACAATGAAAATATCCCTTCAAGGTTCAGCACAGTATCACATTATATTGTAAATACTGTTCATTGACCAGAATGGGGAAAAATCTCCATGGGCTGATTGGTTTCCCATTTGGAAAACCCAGCTGGAAATTCAGTCTGTTACAAATATAACAAATCCTCATCTGGATTTAGTGAGACTATATTCTCTTGACTACACAGTAGATAAAAGCCCAAGGACACGGAAGTGTCAAGGCTTAGGAGAAGAAAAAAACTGGTCATTAAGAGGCAAGGGAAGCTGCCAAAAGGAGAAGTAGGGTGTTTGTTTTGCTGTAGCTACAAAACAGCCAGAAAGCAGTATCAAGGCTATGTTTTGCTGTTTATTCAACTCCTACTTTTACATTTATTTGGGTGAATAGAAATGGAAAGCAGGCTTCTCTAAAAGATACAATGTCATAAGTATTTGTGACTGGAAATAATGTTTTATTGCATTGTACAAAGCGGATTTCTACACAGTTTCCACACAATCCGCCTGTTTTATTCTCCTCTCTCTGCCTCTAGAAATGATGACCTTTTCTCTAACTGGAAGTGATAAATGATAAATGACGTACCCATTGCACCAACGCACTTTCCATGAATTCCTCTATTATCTCCATAATGTTAGAGTCCATTGTTATGTTACGAGAGCTGTGAAACACTACAGAAGACAGCTAATTAAAAAGATGATCAACACTATGTACTAGAATCCATCTTGCTTCAAGTGAAGTAGGCTAGTTTGACGTTTCTGCGGCCCTTCCCCTCCCTCCACCTCGCTGTCTCTTCCTCTCTGACTGTGTGACAGTTTCATTGCAAAACCACACCGGAATTTTCAAAACGCACGTTGCTTCTTTTTTTCTTTTTCTTTTTTTGAGCCGACATCTTTACACGCCCTCCACACATTGGCTAACCGACACAGATAATCTAATCTTGATTTGGACACTGGAGATTTAGGCCTCGTTTTATGTTGTATGCTTTAAAAACGATATGACAACATAACCAATTTTTCATATTCGACACATTTGAATGAATGTCATCTATTATTTCAAACGGCTATATGGTAATGTTGGCTTTTGTGTTATTTCTGCTCAATAACTTACAGGTTTTTCCGGTGAAAATGACGAAGGCTTTGACTGCAGTTAATACTTGAAGTTGTCTGAGCTCTAGTGTTGTCATTGTTGCTCAATGTCCACACAAATAACTTAAAAATGCAAGCCAGATTTAAACACTGTGCAATAGCGAACCCTGGCGGTTTAAAATTAAAGTTCCTAATTGCCCATTTAAAAATGATGCATTACATCATTATTTCCATAACAAAATCGCTGGGGGGAAGTGTAACCAAGCAGCTCTACTTTTATTTAGGTGCTGCATTTCCTGTACTCTTGTATGTCTATGTCTGTATCTGCAGTAGCCTACAGTATGTGTCAATTTGCAGTGGTGGAATGTAACTAAGTACATTTGCTCAAGTATTTTACTTAAGTACACATTTGAGGTAGCCTACTTGTACTTCATTTGAGTCTTTTCTTTTCAGGCCACTTTCTATTTCTATTCCACTTCATTTCAGAGGGAAATGTACTTTTTACTCCACTACATTAATCTGACAGCTTTTGTTAGCCTACTTGTTACTTTACAAATTAAGATTTTTGCACGTCAAACACATGTAGTTTATAAAATACAATGTTTTATTATATCCAGCTGAAATGCTTATCCGATTATACACTTAGTTGATTGACAGAACTGTTGTTGATTATTCTGTATTAAGTACTTTTACTTTTAAAACTTTAAGTAGGCTACATTTTCCTGATGATACTTACTTTTACTTAAGTAACATTTTCAATTCAGGACTTTTACTTGTAACTGAGTATTTTTTACACTGTGGTATTAGGACTTTTCCTTAAGTAAAGGATCTGAATACTTCTTCCACCACACTGTCAATTTGTAGAGACTCATTCTAGCTGTGATGTGGGTTTATTGTTGCCATGTAAACATCATTATGAATGTGGTATGTGTACACTTGTATGTTCTCCTTTGTATGTAGGCCTACACAAATGGTCCATAATATGTGTCATCTTTCACTTAATTACCCTCCTGGGAATTCTATTTTAAGAAGACTATTAAACATTGCAAACATTTATTTTTTATTTTTGGGGTTTTGTTTTTAAATCTGTATTCATTAATTAATTCATTTGTATTTTCACTTTGTTTTTTCGTACTTGTCTAAGAAAACTACAGCAAGTAACCTTCTATCTCCCATTGTGCTGTACTGTAATGTTAATAGTTGGATTATTACAGGTAATATTTTTAAAAGATGTGACTAAGCCTGAAACCAAACTTTCATCCGCACTCTTTTATCAACCTCTGTTTTTTAATGAAAGAAATATATATTTCTGCGACCAAAGCATGTTTATCTGCTAAAATGAAACATTCATTAACCTTATTACGTGACAGTGTTTTATTTAAGAACACATTTGGATAGCTAGGGCAGATCACAATGTTATATTATTTGCTTGTACTGAACTTGTAACAAAAAAAAAAGCATTTACAAACGGTTTTGCTTTCAAAAATAACTTCCAACATGTTGCATCAGTGTGCTGTTTCTGTCCCTGTATGACAGAGTGTGTTCCTGTGTGCTGATGCTGCTTGTGCAGCAGTTTTGGGATTAACTACACCGGGATTATCAGATTGTTTCTGAGCTGTCACAATAGACAAGATGACAGTTTCATATAGGGCACCACACTCACACTCATGCACATATATACACACACACACACACACACACACACACACACACACACACACACACACTTAATCCAACTCTCCTTGCTGAACTCAGATAACCCATACTTAGGGAAATTCCCTACTCTATTATATTACATGTAAAAAAGCCCACACTGCAAAGCAGATAAAACTTCTACCTTTAATATATAATTCATGTGCCATTTTAACAGGTTCCTAAACATTTCATTGCAGTTCAGTACAAACTCTACAGCCCTGAGATGAATATTACAGTGCACATGTGAGGACCTTAAGCATTGTGCGAATTGTGACTTTGCCAAATTAGAGCCAAATGTCAAAAAGTGCTAAATATGTGTCTGTTGGTGTGTGTGTGTGTGTGTGTGTGTGTGTGTGTGTGTGTGTGTGTGTGTGTGTGTGTGTGTGTGAAAGCTACACCACTTTAAACTGAATGTTCTCTCTTCTAGTTACAACAAAAAGTAGCCTACTATCTCCTGAGCAGATTCTTTGATGGTTACACATTGATGAGGTCCTGCATAAAGGAGTTTGTTTTGGTGTCTGTGGAGGGCCTGATAAGATTCCCTATTTGTTGCCTTGTTTTGGCCATGTGCGAGACAGCTGTGGCTGCTGCATTGGTGAAGCGTAAATCAAACCTAACATGTCAAAACTCAACTGGTGTTGTACCCGCCACCTGCCAACTCACACAACTCACACAACCAAGAAATCTCAAACACATCCCCCCTGAATCCCTTTCACCACAGCTCTTATTTAAATAATTTCTCCCCTCTAACTGGCAAGAGTAGGGGACGCAGTCTTCTCAGCTTTCTCGGCATCTGCAGCCTCAGAGGACCCTTCGGCGGCGTTGGGGTCAACCTGCCCAAACTTTAACATCTTCAGGGCATTGGCTTTGAGGTCCTCAATGGTTTCCTTCACACCCTTCTCCAGGAGATAACCCTCACTGTCGCCCTCTGGGTCCTCCAGAGCCATAGCTCCTTCCACGGCCGTCTGCAGGTACCGCAGGCTCAGACAAACTGACAGCTGGACAGAAAAAAAGCAATCAAGATCATGTAAAAGCTTCATTTCATTTGGTGTTTGTTACCTAATGAGATGGTCAAATGGTTTGATCGGATCACAAAAACTGATGTTTTAAGAATTAAAACGATCATATCAATGATTATGTTTTGCTGCAGGATTGCACGCATGAAGATTAGAATCAGTATTACAAACATTCACACTTTTATGGGATAATGGGGTAGGGACTGTACGAAAATTATTATTAGTTTTATCTCATGCTTCCTCTTCCTTTTTTGTTTGATCTCGGGGCTACATAATTCAAAGCAGGTTTTAGTTTTTGAACTATATCTACAACTCAGCTTGAGACCTTATTAACTTTTCACATGGCAGCCATCTACCCCTATCGTGTTGGACTAGAATACTGAGCTGCTGCATTTAAAAGTATAGATTGTTTGGTTAGCTGTAGACGGTGTTTAATGATGCACTGTAAAACATGTGTATTGGTGTCCTGTTCCAGCCTGCAGTCTTGTTGGTTATTTGAAGAGAATGTGCCATCAATAGGCCTACTGTTATTTGGCAAAGGAGTGAAAGTACACGTTTGATTAAAAGACAGAAATCAATGTGTGTCAGCAGAGTGAGGTTTTATTTCTGGTGGATGTCATGGCAGTCACTGCGTTAAATAAAACCATTATTTAAAAATGTAGAGGAGCGTAGCACAAAATTCTGGACAGCTTTCCACAGATAATCATTCTAGTATCTTTGTGTGTGTGTGTGTGTGTGTGTGTGTGTGTGTGTGTGTGTGTGTGTGTGTGTGTGTGTGTGTGTGTGTGTGTGTGGGTGTGTGCGTGTGTGTGTGTGTGTGTGTGTGTGTGTGTAAATATTCAGTTAACGCTCTGTGCCTTGTTAATTACTATATTTCCTCTTTACCACAAATCACAGAATAATAGAAGTGTTTGTGTTCATGCCATCATGTATCCTACCTGTATTAAGATGACTGACAGCACACAAGGACCAGTTGAGTTCATCAGCTCCATGA
Organism: Sander vitreus; assembly: GCF_031162955.1. Lineage (NCBI taxonomy): Eukaryota > Metazoa > Chordata > Actinopteri > Perciformes > Percidae > Sander > Sander vitreus. The sequence continues at coordinate 15,243,859 of NC_135864.1, forward strand.
AGTAGTCAGTCAGAGCCTGCCTACAGCCGCGGCTGTACAGGTTGAGTTCCTCTGATTGGTACTCGTAGTTGTAGTGGGCGCTGTTATCGGTCAGTTGCAGCTGCAGGCAGGGGCGAGGGGAGGCGGGGTTACAGCAGCTGAAAGGAACGCCATTCAACAGGTAACGGCCATCCACGTTACTCCGGATTCGACTGGAGACAGAGAAGGGAGGGACAGTGAGAAAACAGATGATGGAAACAGATTAGAAAAAGACAGAAATGAGAGAAGAGGAGAGAGAAAGAAATGAGGTGAGGAAGTTAAAGGCCTGACTTTCAGGTCAATACATACTTAAAATTAGTGAGAAATGAGCAGTGCCTCTCTACAAGTGTTATCATGTCACAACCTTTCTATTTATTCATTCCTTTTCATTTATTTCATCTTTGACCCACGTTTCTATCCGTTTCTGTCATTCGCTTCAAAAGTAAAGGCCATATCTATTTTTAATACACTATTCCTTCAAATCATTCCCTTTCTCCCTCCATCCCCTCTATCTCCCCTCTAACAGTTTGTTTGACCTTTTTGGATGTGAAGTCTACTTATCTGCCATTCAACTAGATTTATCTGCTCTTTCCTGTATACCCCTCATCAATCCAGTTTCTTCTCATTCATCCTCTCAATTCCCTGCATGGCATAACCTGCTGCTCCCTGTATTGTGATTCACTCACTCCTTGACGTCCTTGGAGGTGAAGTCTAGGTATCTGTTGTTGACCCACTGAACTTCAAACCAATCCTTGAAGTTGCTGTTCCCACAACAGCGAAACTCCATCTGCAGACGATCAATGGTCTCTTTCTGAAAACAGCGGCCTGGCACATCTGTGTCCTTGTAGAACCGAATACCATTCTTCAGGCCCACCTGACAGTGAAGACAGAAGAGTAAATGAGACAGAAGGGGGGGGTTATCTGATGTTTTCGAGAACGGTTTTACCGTACTGTATGTCAAAGATGCAGCTGTTTTCTGTTTATGTCTGTTAAAAGATTTAACTAGGTCTAGGTATTTGAAACCTGTTTATATTAAATGCTGTCTGGTTTGTTGTTTAAATTCTTTCGCATTGCAACTTAATTAATTGACATCTCTTATAGATGTCTTTTTCTGGTCTCAATGCAACATTTAACAAGAGTGAGACCTTTAATCATTCACTTTTTAATTGGTTTTAATTGATCAACCTGCAGGAATATGAGCCATTTTCTCTGTAGCCTTAACCCACTAAACTTTTCTTCTTCATCTTCACAGTTGGGAGTCTCTTTCAGACACAGCAGCTTAGGGGGGCAGGTTTGGTTTTGTGTTTTGCTTGAGGATCAGAAAACACCATCCTGTTATGGGACCAATCTCTATAAGGCTCACTGTCAGAGGGGGTCAAAGGTTACAGATGCCCAGGGGGGGCCCCATGTAAAAGTCTATGGTGCTGAAGTGGGTGTGGTTAAGGGGCCAAGTTTGGAATATGTTGCCTAACTGTCTATAATTCCTAATAGTTGGCATGCTAACACCTACTCCACCCCTTGACCTGTCACCCTCTGATCATTACTAGTGACCCCCACCTTCAGGGACTCCTCCAGGCTTCCCTGCAGGGCGTAGCTGAGCACCACAACAGCGATGAGCAAACAACAGAGCACTGCAGCTACAGCAAACCAAGCCAGCAGGAAAACTTTCCAACGTGGGAAGCGGGTTGCGTCCAAGGAGTCCTGACATGCGCGACTGGCAACCCAGTTGGTGCCGATGGAGGCCAGGCCCACCATCATCAGGATGTTGGGCACCACGTGGATCTCTGTGTTGTCCATCACCTCAAGAAAGGAAGAGCACAGTCAAAGATAATAGCAGCCACAAGAGCAGCAGCCAACTGTGGGTCACTTTGTCATTTCCTCTACACACTTTAGCAGGTAATAATCCTGCATTCGATTAGCCTTATCTATTCTAAAAATGACCTTGGCAGCCAAAAGATTCAATTAGCTGCTGATGTGCTGGATGCAAAGACTACTCTAGAAATATAATGACAAATTGAATTAATTGCCCTGGTCACAGCAAAAGTCAATTATAGACTGAGTTTATTATTGGCTGAGTTTTCAAAAGCCTGTCAGCCATAAAGCACCTCTGCCCCATTGTTGTATTAAAATTACCATTAATAAACTCAGCCCAGTACTGTCACCTTGTAAAATAATCATCCAATAATATCTATCCAGCCATATGTGAGTTTAGGACAAATGAGCTCAGCCTCTGGGTGTGGAATAAGTAGTTTTGTCAATGATCTGTACACATTACGCAAGTTAAGTGCAAAACAAACAAAATTATATTTTTGTCTAACAAGTATAAAAGAGGATTGCGTTCTTGTGAATCATTCTGTAAGATCCTTCCTGACACTATTATGTTGGTCACATCTTACATTTCACTCATCTAAACCATATCGACACTAACTCAATAACACTTAGAACTTAGAGGTTATGGAATCTCTCATTGGATATCAATAACTATCTGTAGGCATGTGTTCCTGGCTTATCCAAATCAATCAGTGATCAATCTAGCTCAATGACTACCTAGTAGAGCTCATAACCTTTGCCTGCTGGTCATGTTACCTAAATTCAACACACAGTGAACCCCAATTGCTTTGAATTTGTTTTTTGATACAGTGGTTTTAACATACAATGTCCTCACGACTTATCATGCATGAATGTGCCTGAGTGTCACTGTGTGCATGTTTACACTAGTATTGCATGTTTGTATTTGTGGATTAAACTGTAGAGCTAAATTTAAATAAAGGTCCCCGATTAGCAGCAGCACAGCAGACTCGGTAAACAACCACGAGCAAAGGCAAAGGTCTATGTTTGTGTAACTTTGAATACATTCATGCCTGTGTTTTTAAACTTGGCCCTCTTGTCTTTAAGTTGACATTGAGCAACTCTCTCCCTACCTCGGCCCTACGGAGCAGCTCTGTCTTCAGGTAAACCCCCAGACAAAAGATCATGACCCCCCACATCACTGCCATCCAGGACAGCAGCCACAGGCCCTGGGCCAGGTGCACACGCCGTTGCTGGGAGAACTTCATCTTCAACAGCATGGCTCACTACCATGCACCGATCAACGCAAAAGACAGGAGAGAAAAGTAAGAGAAGGGGAGCAGGAGAGAAGACGAAGGAGTTCAGTCAATTCTGGTCAAAACTTGAGATCCAGTGAAGGCCAGCTGCATGTAAAGAGACAATCCCAACAGAGGTCACAAGATGGTGTGACTAATGTTGCAGAAACACAGTGGTCAATACAGGCCTTGTGCTTGTTATTTGGTGAGGTATTAGCAGGTTGAGCTCATCTAAGTTATTCCAGGTAGAGGCGATAAGCAGGTAGATCCCTCAGATGATAAAGGACACAGTCGACCTCAGAGGATAATCCAAAAGCTTTCACTTGGATGCTGAAATTGTCCCAAAAAGATGATTTATAATCAAAATCAGTGCAGCAAAACTATGAAAAATATGAGATGATTGTCAAATAATGAATTGTGGAAGAAAAGATGTATTTCTTTCTCCTCAAGTTGATTGCTCACACCGCCGTAGCCCCCCCTTCAAGCTGATTTATTCCTCTTGATGTGATGTTGTCTTTTGATGGCACCCCTCTGGGTCTGTGCATGTGCGGCGACCCCCTAAACCGCTGTTCCCATGGTTGGAGAAAACAGAAACTGGCCAAAGTCGAGGGTTTGGAGCCGTAATCCTCCCAACAGAGTCCCTGGGATCCTATTAAAGTCCAGGGGCCAATGGGAAAGCAGGGCAGTGTCTGATCAGCAAACTTGTTCAGATAGACATTGATGGGAGGGACTATTATGACAGGTGGACTTACCTGAAACCCATCAGTACAACCTGGACACTATAGATGACTCAGTGAGTAGATATCATAGACGCAGTTAGCTGAGGCTAAATGGCAGCAATATCATGAGATGTGGGAGTGTGAGAAAATGAGCAAGCAAATCTAATTTGCTGTCAAAAAAATTGAATGTTTTATTGTTTGATAAGGCAAAGATATGCAATCAGAGGAAAGAAGGATGAATTAAAAAGTCCCAGGTTTGACTTCAAACACTGGCAACTGTTTAGCGTTGGAAGAGTACAAGTACCAATACCACAGTGTAAAAATACTCCAAGTAAATCAAAGTTCTACTTAAGTAAAAGTACAGAGGTTTTATCAGCTAAATGTACCTAAAGTCTCACAAATAAAAGTACACCTTCTGCAGAAAAATGTCCCCTGGGACTGATTTATTATTATTTATGATAATCAGTAAGCATCATGTTAATGGTGTAGCCATTGGTTGAGGTGGAGCTAGTTTTAACTACCTTATGTATAGTTAGGTATCTTAGTTCAGTGGTTCCCAACCTGAGGGTCAGGCAGGCCCCTCCAAAGGATCACAAGATAAAACTGAGGGGTTGTGAGATAAATAATGGGGTGGAGAATGTCAAATATGTGCAATGGAGTTAAAAGTACAATATTTTCCTCTGAAATGTAGTGGAGTGGAAGTACAATGTAGCATAAGATGGAAATATTCAAAGCACTGTACAGATACCTCAAAATTGTACTTCAGTAAAGCACTTGAGTTAATGTCCTTCTTAGTTAAATTCCACTACTGCAAATGCTAGGTATTGTGAACTCCTTCACCCAATGAACTGACCTCAACCCAATTCCATCTGTTCCAAGTTAACAAAGCTGAAAACCTAAACTTACAGTATTTATGATGTGGCATTACAATGACACAAGACCCAACTGTATATAATGTATGAATAAATGGCAAAAAGAGAAAGCCACTGATCAATTGAACTGAAATTAAGTGAATATTGATCCCCAAATGATCTTTGTGGAGGACAGTAACCGAGGCTCTTTCATGTAAAGTGAAAGTAAGACTATGGAGAGGAGACTTATGCTTGTATGGGATTATGTATACAGTGCGACACGGAGGGAGGTTAGTGGCGCTGAATCAATAGGATTAAACTCTTATTAAAAGTATTTATGACAACTTGAGTCAGGTTGAAGCCAGTCGTGTATTCCCCGCTCTTACAACACACCAAAACAGAAAACTGAATCAAACTCTCACCTCATATCTATAACTTATCCATTAATATTCTTTAACCACATCACCATTCATCAAATTTCAAGTTAGTTAGTTAGTTAGTTAGTTAGTTAGTTAGTTAGTTAGTTAAGTAGTTAGTTAGTTCATACAGAAACATGTCATCAACAAATGTGAAAACTTGTTTTCACTTGTGCTTTTTTCCTGTAAGGGTGTCTTTAAATAGTGAGACTGATGGAGATATATTGACATAATGAGGAAACTTGTGGAGCCCTCTAATGGTAGAGATGGCAAGAAGAGAAAAGAACCAAATTAAGAACAATTACATATTTTTAGTACAGCAAATATTAAAGGTCTAATAATAGCCAAGCTATCTCTGTGTTGTGTGTTATACAAAGAGAGGTTGCTCCTTTACTAGTGATGTTTGAAGCTGACAAGAAGAAATTTAACAAGAAAGACGTCTGTAATCTGAGATGTTGCATTCATTTAAGATGAGTATTTTTATTGGTAGAACAGCCATAATGACACAGTTACATATTCAATTGATGTGACTAGCGGTATTCATAAATGCATGATTCAGAGGGTAAAGTGTACACTGATGAGAGATGGGGCTATACAGATTAAAATAAGATTAATATGTTGCTGCTGCAATCTATCCAATATACATTGTCACAATACTTTTACTAATACTAATTACTGTACAACGTTTCCATTTTTTTCTGCCCACCACATCAGCTTTAAACATCTACCCCATATCATTTTAGATAGGAAGGGCCATCTCGTTTTATACACACAGAGTCAATTAATATATACAAATCTGTGCATGTACAGTAGTATATTTTTTTATTTCATACTAATTTAAAATTATATTTCACATAAATCAATTAATACATTTTAAAACTTTAACTTTGTATCAGTTTAACTGCAGTGTTCCTTAATGTGATCTTAATGTTACCAATCACCTTCCTAACAATGACTGAAATAACTGAACAATGGTAAGAAAACACAAATGTGATTATTTCTGTGTTCAAAAGGTATTTCTGCCTGGTTGAATTATTATTAATACAATTGTACAACAGGCTGTTGTTGAAAATGACTATTCATCTCATCTGCTATATATAAAGCAGATGCTTTTCTTTAAGAGATAAGTGGGTTCATTCTTCAGGTAGCTAGCATCAGTCTTTGCCATTTATTCAGTTATATCAATTGATAGCACAGCCATCTTACATAAAATCAAAAACTGATAAGAGGCTATAACACTGTTAACCTCAGACCTGTTACTCTTAAGAACAGATGTCCTTGATGTCTCTGACTTTTAAAAACCTTGTCTTCCATTGTACTAATAGGACAAATGTTAAGTTCAATACTGAAAGGAAGAGCTGCTTCTATTCTATCTAAAGGTATGGAGTATTTGTCTCTCTGTTAAATTGTGTGTGTGTGTGAGGGGGGGGGGGATTACAGGGCAACAGGCTAAGGGAAAACAGTACATTACATCTTATTAAATTAAGCACTTAAATTGAAATATATTTATAAAGCATACTTGTAAATAGTTTCCTATAATTGTATGTATTACTGCATGTTCATATTTTTTAATATACATTTTGGCATTTAATTGCTCTGTTGCTAATTTTTTTCAACGCCAAGCTTAAGAGTTTTTTATTTCTTTGAGTGCAAATTGGTTTCCCAGTACAGTTCTTTTTTGTGTGTGTGGAAATCTTTGAATCTCCAAAATTGGCAACCATAAAATCCTACGCCTAAAAGGACATTATATACAAGCCCAAAACAGATTTTCTGGTATTTTGGGGATACAAGATACAATGCATTTGACAGCAATGACTTATATGAATAAATACACATTTCAATGCAATAAGATAAGAATATACATTCATCCTGTCATGCTGTTGGATGACATTTTTCATTCTGACATTTTCATTTGTTCCGCTCATCCCGCCCACTCCTGCCCGCCCTGCTGCTCCTCCCCTCCACCATGGGGCTGCAGCTGCTGCAGGAAATCATCCAGGATCTGCTGGGCTGACATGGAGGTCACATCCACAACGTCCTGCTCCAAAAGCGTTACCTTTACCCTGCCCTTACCACCCCAGCTGTCACCACCCACATCTGCCTGCTCGAGGTTTGGACGGGCGTCAGCGTGGTTAGTGCCCAGAGGAAGCTGCTGTTGGTTTTGGGGATAGAGAGGTTGTGGTCTAGCTGCATAACTGGCAGCCATTTTCTTATAGATAGCAGTGCTGATGTCAGTTGCAGAGAAAGGTGGGCTGTGGCTGGACTCATGCTGACCAGAGAGACTGCCTTCAGTTCCTATTGTTGGCACCCCCTGCTGAAAAGGTATGAAAGCTGTGACCCTCTGCGGACCGGCCTCTGATTTCATCAACCAATCATGTGCTGCTTCCTCCACTTTAGGCGTGTGGGATTGGCCTTCTGGTTGTGAAGAGGTGGAAGAACGGCTGATTGGGGCAGAGGTTGTCAGAAACTTCTGTATGGCCTCAGCTGAATCAAAGTGCTTCTCCAATAACTCCTTTATCAGGCACGGTACCTGAGGTTGATACACACAATAACAAACTCTGAATTCAATCCATGTATCCATGTAAAAGAAGAAAAAACATCACTTTATAAATCTCTGAAAGCTTTCTATAATGGATATTCTCCTAATCTCTAGCTGAACAATTTTGAATACTTGTTTGATCTATTTCAGTTGATTCAAGGGTGGAGTGTAATCTGAATTAAAAGTACAACACTGGACACAGGTTACACATTATGGGAAATATTTTCTTGCACACATGAACAGATTATGAGACAATGGACCCCTGGGTACAGAAATATGTAAGCCCCCCCTCCTACCTACCCCTGCCCTGCATCACTCCAGGTTGTTTTGTGTCTTTCAGCATTTTGCAGGTTAACCATATGTAATGCTTTACTCAAGTACAATTTTGAGGTACTTTACTTGGGTATTCCCATTTCATGCCATTTCATACTTCTACTTCACTTCATTTCAGAGGGAAATATTTTACTTTTTACTCCACTAAATTTGTCATATATTTTACACAAAAAATAGAGAAATGATAGATTACATAAAAGGATTAGAGAAGGTAGAAAAAATAAAACAGATTTTTGTTGCAGAACAGTTTTTTCTTCTTTTTTCTTAATTATAAAATATAGGGTAGAAACCATAGACTGTACAAAGGCAAAAGCCCTTCAGATTGATCTTGTGAACCCCAGGTTGGGAACCACTGGACTACTACCTAACTATAAAGTAGTTAAAACCGCTCCACTTCAACAGCTACAACAGTCACAGGAGATGTTTGACTGCAGAATGATCATGAGCAAAATAAATGTGATCAGGACATACCTTCTTTTGACTGCGCTCTTTGACTTTCCACTGAGAAATGTTAATAATTGCCTCTAAAAACAGCCACTGAAAATAGAATCTCTATTTTTGACCCACATTGCCCAATGGGCCCCTAGGCCCATTCAATGATTCATTTATGCTTTCACACACATTAGTAGAGAGTTGTGGCTGCACAAAAACATTTGATTTCATCGTGATTGCTACTTTATCATTTTAACTTGAGGCTCAAATTGAGATGAGGAGCAGAAGCAGGCTTAAATAAATGTGCTATTACAAACATACATGTGTTTAAAACACAGGGTGATGTGGTCTTATAATATTACACTTCAAATATTGGAATGACCCATCCAACCAAGGCTTAAAGAAGACTAATCCATCCCAATAATGTATTTAGTAAAATGGTTGCTATCTGAAGTGTGCATGGATATCCAGTAGGGGACACTGTGCTTACATTAATGTTCTCCATGGCTGCAATGGTCCGGTGGGCATCCTCCAACTCTGAGCTCAGCTGTGATACACGGTTTTGCAGGTACTTCCTCTCACTGCTCAGGTTCTCTGACTGCGCGCACACACACACACACACACACACACACACACACACACACACACACACACACACACCGTACAATTTGGTGAGATTGACATGAAAGTTGCTCATGGTTTGTGAATGCAGTGAATCCCCCTGGCTTCCCCAGTCTTTTCTCCTTGCAAGTTTTCTCACCGCTATATGCAAGTGTTCCCCCAGCAGGTTATTGGCCTGCTTGGTCCCAGTGTGTGTCTCTAAAAGGCTGCAAGACACAGAAAACCATAGAAAAAAGAAGAAGAGAAGACAACCATTAAAAAATACCTATTATCAGTTTTATTTACACACACACACACACACACACACACACACACACACACACACACACACACACACACACACACCACTTTATTACCATGTCATAATCTTCAGGCTAAAAGACAGTTGTTTGTCAGGCCAAATGGCAGCCACAAACTCTCCAAACAAATATGTAACAACTGACACCAAACTGGAGCCCAGTGTGAGGTGACCATTCACTCCAGTTGCTGCAGTCTGTTGAAGAATGTGTGGTATGTGCCTGGTAGGCCGCAGTGGTTGGTTGGTGATAGATACAGGCTCGACAGGGCTCGGGTCACAACAAGACTTTCACTGGTGAGTGTGAAGGGACATGACAGATGACTTGTGTCCCCCTGTCTCTGTTGGCTTTGGAAAACATGTCACTGCAGAACCAAAACACCCACAGAAATGCAAAGGGGTGAGTGTATGTTCCATGGATCAATTCATCTATAAAAACTGTTATGTAAAGCTATAGGTTGGCCTGATGGATTCTGGCTCTGGAATCAATATGTGTGCCCTCATCACACCATTTCACTCTCATATGGAAACATGTTGTCCTTTATGTACTGCATCATCATACTACACGTAGAAGAGATGTAATCTTATTTGTGCATTCAAATTATAGGATATGCTACGTTAATTCATCATGCATGTTGAATTTTGTTCGGTTTATGATCGCAAACCTTTTATATTTTTCCTTGACGTGGCTGAGCTCGTCCCTGGTCCTCTGCAACTCCACCTCCAGGCTCTCAATGCAAACCACAGTCTGCAGCAAGTTCTGGTGAAGATCTGCATTCTCCTCCTGCAGTGCCCTGAACACAGAGGAATGATGGTAGATGGAGTTTTGTCACTGATCCTGGAGAGTATTTAGAAGTGTTGCCTTTATGGACCACTATTTTCAAACAGTACTTACCCTTAAGAACTATTGAAGATGAGGCCTTTTCTCATATTCCTCCATTTGAAGAGTCTATTCATTATCCAAACATTTTTTTATGTAACTTTGAAAACATGCCACATTTCACTTCATGTTGATATCAAACTTCATTACTACACATAAGGCTTAGACCTATTATTATTAACAACAAACTCAAAAAGATCAATCTGTAATATCTGATGTGATAGGATGTCGAATTCCTACTGTCTTATATTATATATCCTATTGTTTTGTTACTTAATGACGACTCTAAATTACATCTGCTTGGGAGACAGAAGAAAGTTTGGCTAGCCGGTGCAACCACAACCAAGAAAATGATAGCTCAGCGCTGGCTCTCCCGTCCCCCGTTGATCTTGTTCAATTGTGTTTGTCTGTTCTGTATGTTTAAAAATATTTTAAAAAAATTAAAAGAATTGATCTAAAAAAAAAAAAAAAAGATCAATCTGTGCCTATTGTACAGTTTACACAAACTACGAAATGATATGAGAGGAATAGTCAGGAACAGCATCAATGGAAATGTACTATTATTATTATGTATTACATATAGGAGGGTGAGATATTTTGGTATGAAAGCTAAGATTTTGTAGTTCTTTTAAACTTCTCTTTCACATATTCTTATTTCTAACGACGTAGAGATGCATGGTTATATAAATCAGTTCCATAAATACCACGCCTCTTCCTCTTAAAACAGTGGAGGGAGAGAGGATGCTCATTAGTGTGATCAATAACCACTGATCCATCTCGAGATAGACAGAGAGAGAACAGAATTGGATAGAGAGAAATGTATGAAAAGCTGCACTCAAAGGTGAAGTGAGCAGACAGTAAGTATATTGCACACTTACTGGAGATGGTCGGCATCACACAGTGTGTCCTTGAAAAAGAATAAAAGAAGGATGAGAGAAAAAGATAAGATACAGGAGACATTAGGATGTAATACTAGCATAATTGACTTTTCCTTCGGTGCAAACATCCAAAACAATCCATAAGTGTTTGAACAGTCTTGTTTTGGCACTGTACTACAGCACATTGGATTGAAATGCAATTTGAGTGCTGTGTAACAACAGTAAACCTCTTTTGTACCTCAAAGAGCAAAATGGGTGACAAGTTTGTTTTATTTGGATCCCCATTAGCTTCAGCATAAGCTAAAAGCTATTCTTCCTGGGGTCCTACAATCTATCATGTGACAATACAATTTACGACATCACATTACACACAAGTTCTTCACTGTTCACCCAATATCAATTTGAACACTCCATATGCACCCTTGCTGTAAGTCAGAACTTCAACCTCATAGTTATTGTTTCATTTGAATTTCAGTGTGCTGGAGTAGAGCCAAAACAATGACAAACATATCACTGTCCAAATAAAACACCAAGGGAACTGGAGCCTGGCCCATGCACACATTGTGTTAAAGGCAGGAGGACACACCCAGGATGGGTCACCAGTCCATTACTGACTGTCATGTACAGATAAACTATTGAGTTATGGCAGACCTGCTCCACTAGAATTGATTTGTTCTTAGCCCCTCTGTATGGGTGTTTGTGTGAATTCACTGAACCTTAATTTGAAAAGACAAACTCAGTGAGACCAAATCCCACACAGCGACCAAATGGAAAATGTTATGTAATGTTGGGTGTGATTATCAGTACATAACAGTGTAAGCCTGCAGCAGATTCTAACATAAGAACAACGTGATCCTTTCTCTTAACCAACCAACCTCTCTCACATTTAACATAGTGCTGGCTGCTGCTATGTGAGCTAGTGAGAGAGATTTGTCCCAGTGGATGTGTGATGTGTGTAATGTTACTTTCTATGCCTATACAGTCGATTCACAGAACATTCAGTAGTTCAGGGCTGATCTTTGAAAACAAACAATTACACCATTTAAGGGCACGAATGACGTGTATGTATATTTATATGGACATAGACACAGAATCTTTAATAAACTTGTTTTTCTACTGTCGTTTGCCAATCTTTGAGGATCACAGTGGAGATAAATTATAATAAGTGACAAATAAGTAATGCGTTATCCCTAAGTAATATATCTCAGTCAGCTAATATAATTTATTTATAATCATTTAGATGACGTGGTAATTTTAAAATGTTCATTAAATAAAATCAATTTGAAAATCAAACAAAGGGATAGAGAAACCTTGGCATCACACCACAAACGGCCTTCAATTGGGGCATTTATGAGAAAATACATGAATCAAATTGTGTTATATTGTGTTGTAAGACTCCTGAAAAAGAAAGAAGAATCATGAGTCTGACTGTAAAACCAGTCAATGATGAAGCTTCTGAAGGCATAACACTGCAATAAGGGGAGGATATATCTGCGTAGACAGAACAGAATGCAGTGTTGCTCCTCTCTTGCAGAGGCAGTATAGCTGAGTCACAGGCTGTGTAGGACGTGTCAAACACTACCGCACTGCAAGCTGAGTCATTCTTCAGCAATGCAGCAGATGCTAGTCTTGTACTTTCGGGGGAAACTCCATTTGATACTACCTGTTTTATCAATTCAAGAGTGGCAAATGCCAGTATACAAGCTTATTTGTTAAAGAATGCAACTGTATAATATTATAATAATCACATATGCATATGTGTTATCAACCAAAATATGTTTTCATTCATGCTTCCTTACTTTTCCAAACTGAAATAAGGTGTGTGCACCATACAAGTAACATTTCACTTTAGATTCATGTTCTGAGGCCTGAAATCTCCCTCCACTCCAGTCTCTCCTGTCTCATATTATTGTACCCTAATAAAAAGAGCAAAAATATTATCAAAATAAACTCACCCTGCGTTGTTTAAAATGCCCCATATGCTGTGACTGGTGTGGACCACTCTGCTCCGGGCTGTGGTTGGTACCTGTGGAGGCTGTGTCTCTGGCCCTGGGTGAATCAGATTTTGTGGATGAAGACTCAGATCCGAGGCCTGGCCCCACACCCTTGGCTGAGGATGGAGGGGAGCTGGCGGGCCCTCTCTGCCCAGGGCCGGGGTGCACCTGTTGAGGCTGATGCTGAGGGAAGTGTTGGGTATGTTGACTGTGGAAGGCAGTGGCCTGCTGTTTGCGGTGGTGAAATTGTATGGGCTGGCTGGGTTCTGGGCTGGTGCAATCTGTGAGGTGAGGGCCACCTCTACCATATCTGTCCCCTGACATGGAGGCCCCAGTGGGCGACGGCCTCCTGTCTTTACGGCTGCTTTCATGGTGAGTATTGTGGCTGGGAGAGTGTGGGTGGTGATGAGGCGGGGGGCTACCGTGGGGCTTCCTAGCTGCATATGAGATCAGTTTGTCAGGATTGGAGCAGTCCGAGAGTTTCCGAGGGCTGCTGCAAGCTGCTTTCTCCTGTCTGCTGGGCTGTTTCAGGTGCTGCTCCCTGTCCTCCCCTGAGCTCTCTCTGTTCTTCTTTGGTGGGAGCTGAGGCTTGATTGGGCCAGGTGTTTGTGCTGGGGCATGTATCTTCCCAGTAGTTTTATTATTATTATTCACACCCAAGATGTTGAGAGCTGAGGGACTTATGACCTGTTTTGTAATCTCATCTAAAAAGGCTGAGAATTGCAACTTTCCCTGCACAAAATTTGCCCTGGTCTGCTCTATCTCAACTTGAGTTGCCCCTTTCCCTTTCTGTCCACTGGGATCTTGTCCTGAAACTCTTGGGGACAACACCTCCATCGACTTAGACTTGCGGATGTCAGTATGAGGCTCCTTTTTTTTGAGGATGCCTTTGCTGGGTAGCTGAATGGAGGACACTGCTCTCTTGGGGGCCCTGGAGACCCCTAACAGAAAGTCCTCCTCATTGAAAGCCAGGCTTCGGTTCAAACTAGCTGCCTTATACAGCGGTCTATAGTTAATGTGCGGTACTCTGGATGGTGTTCCTCCAAGATCACTTTCATTGCCCTGCAGGAGGCCTTGTTCACTTCTGCTGTGACCTCGGTCAAGAGAAGCAAAACCACGCTTTCCCCTCTTTTGTGCACTCTTATGTATCTCATTACAAACACTGCCGTTCTTGTTGTGTTTGATGGTGGCAAGGACAATAGGCTCACTGCTGTCATCCTCCTTGAAACCTCTGCGCACATCTGAGATGTTGGAGCAGGACAAGGAGTGCTGTGGCAGCTCAGCAAGACGAAGAGAAAACGGATCATTTGCACTTTCCTCTGTATTCCATGAGGAAAAAGAGGAGGAGGAGGAGGATGAAGAGAGGGAAGAGGAAGAGGCCCGAGAGAGAGTAACAGGTGTATTGTGGTTGTAAAGTATCTCATCCTCTTCGCTGTGGTGAAATTGCTGTGTTTGATGGTGGGCATCGTGATGAGGGAGATAGCGACCATGTTGATGGTGACGGTGGTGTCCTTGGCTTTCATCTGTATTTCTGTCTGTGTCATTAAACGTTGTATACCTACAACACAAGGACACAGGAATATAAGCAACTTTAATGATGTCAGTTTTAGTTTGGCACATACATAAATGTATTGCATGATATAGTAATGATGCACAATTATAACTTAAAACTATTGCCAGCATATGTATATTTGATTCCAAAATGCAGATGCCTTCAAATGTAGCGTTTGCACTATAAAGGCAAATGTATGTAATTGTCTTTTTTCTTAATACCTCTTCCATTAGATGTAAATGTAAATCTGACCGACTAGAATGAACCATCCTACCTGTGTGACTGAGGGTCTTGGTGATGGGGAAGGTGATGGTGGTGGTGGTGGTGCTTCCGCGGCTTGATCTCTTCCGGGCTAGAGGGGCTGTGAACAGGCTTAAAAAACTTCTCCATGACCCGTCTCTTCCCTGGTTGTAGGCTGTCGATGGTCCTGGTTGGGTTGACAAGGGGCACTGACAGTGATCCCTGTTGGTACTCAGCTGTTTCCACTAGTTTTTTTTTTGTTCTGACAAATCTCTGTCTCTATAAGACTATAACTTGTCTGTCAATGTCAGCTGCAGAGATCATCACGTCAAACCATACAACAATCACAATTTTTTTAGTATTGTGAAAATTAAATCATATTCTAAACTAGCTAATAAGGAGTTCACTCCTCAAAAAGTAACCTTCTCAACACAGGATAAATCTCCAAGTGTTTCAGCAAAGCATCCCGTAGTGGGATTGTTTACCCATATGAATAAGTTTGTCTCCCTCAGCGGCTGGCTGCAGAATAATGAAATCACGCCTTGTGAACAGGAATGTATGAAATTCTGGATGGTGGCTTGATTTTGCTTCACGCCTGATGTAACAGCTGGGTGCTCATTGAACCAGCTGAAAGAGCAAGACCTTTGTCCTCATACAGGAGACAATCGAACCGAGCCCTGTGGAACAGGATCGATAACATGGTTCATTTAATCCACAGTTATAACTTGCAGAAGCGCATTTAAACTTCATGTCTATATCCTATAATCTTGTGTAACATTTTTCTGTTTACTTTGTTCTCACCACTATTGTTATTAATATACAAAAATGTATGGTATGAGAAGGTACAGTATGAGAATTAACCAATGCTATTAAACTGCCCACAGCTGCCCCATTGATTTTGAAAGGTTTGCTGCTACCATCTGGCTGAGGCCGAGGGGTGGGCGATATGACGATACATACCATGGGATGTATAAATGTATCAGCCATCAGAGAATATATCATACAATCTTTACTGTGGCAGTTATCCCTTAGTGTCTCTGGTTCTTTTAAATCATTGTTGGCAATGTTGCAAATCATTAAGCAATGCAGCTGATGGTCATTTTTGTATCAATGTCATTAAGTGCTTTGATTTGTCAGGTATCTAGTTTCCTGGCTTGGTCAAAATAATCTTCTTTTTCAGGTTATTTGATTAATAAACTGATACAGCTTTCATCTCTATTTCAAAAAGAAACTTCTCAGTGATTATTATAATTGAATACACTTCACAGCTTTTAACACAATCCCTGAGTCACTCAATGGAAATTGAGAACAACTCCTTCATAATGACTTTGATAAGCGAGTATCACACAAAGGTTTTGATGAGCCTACAGTTTTAAAGGCCTTGGTTATCACATGCAAGAAGATGCCTCTTTTTCTAACGTAACAACTATGAAAAAGATCAATTCATTGAGGTTGGGAGGGGCTGAAACTCATCCAGAGGACAACTCCCCACTGCTGCTGATCAATGTGATCCTTCACACTCTTTGAATTCACACTTTGAGCTTTTACCCACGAATAAGAGCAGTCAAAAAATACAATCATCTATTCTTTCTTGCAAAATGCAATTATTATATATAATGAGTTTTCTGGTCAGGGTTTTATACAAAGTTACAGAAAGCAACAGAATATCAAAAGGCATTAATTCACAAAACTATCTGAGTAGATTTACATAGACCCAATACTGTCTGCTCAAACTATTGAAAAGAGGTCCTTTGTTTAAATGAGGTGTGAACACACTGGAGTCGGTTTGGACGGTCCTTAATTTGATTAAGGTGTAAACTCTGCTGGAGTCTGGCTCCGGCCCTAAAACAAAAGGTCGCACCAACAGTGACTTAAGTCAATGCTTTGTTTTAACACTAAGCTATTCAAAAGGCAGACAGACTTAAAGACTCTAAATGAATCCAAAATGTTGTTCAGAAAATAGGAACTTAATCAGTGATCAGGAAAGAGGATATCAAGATAAAATAAGACCAAAACTGTTTGGTAATTAATTGTATTCTACACAAAGAAGAGTTGATTATACAAGGTACCCAATCTGGAAGTTGCTTATCACTCCCTCCCTCACAATATAGATTTGACATTTCTGAAAGTCTGCACCAATACATGCAGTATATTCAACATTCACTGCATCTCCTCCAAACTGAATATGTCAAGGAAACTACTGTACATGAGGTCTGTTTTAGCATCTAAATATTGTGTTGGTTGAAAGGAAACGGAAGGAAGAAAACGTAGGGGCAACTATAATCCAAACAACTACAATATTTAAATTAAATAAATGCTTGTGTTTCGACATTAATAATATAAAACGTTGTTTTCTGTAGAAAAAATAAACGATTTATTTGTCTTAAACTAAAGAAAATAAATTATGTTGGTATCTAAAAACGTCAATGACATAGAATATTTGGAATATTTAGCCTACAGAGAGGTTGCCCAGACTTGTCAAAGAGAACTGTAATCATGTTGATAACGAGATTAGCAGAGACTGTACCCTCTGCTGGTGAACAAAAGTAACTCCCATCTTGGCCTTTCAGTACTGGTATTTTTCCACCCTGTCATAGCAACAAACCTGGCACTGGAAGTTTCTGGATATTTCTAGCTTTATCACGTACACTCTACAGCCAACATTAACGCTCTAAAATTGTATAACTAACGTTCAGGTTGAATTGGACATTAATGCCTAGACTAGCATAATTAAGGCTTTTAAAAGTAGGTCTAAATGATACATGATACCACATCTGATGGAAAATACTGCAAGCCCCAACAGCTTTTAGGCAACTACTTAATCTACCACAAAGAAAAACACGTTATTGAACATAGGCCATCCAATAGAGAACATGAGTTAGCTGTTTTCTATTGTTCGTCAATCACAAATGGCATATCATTGCAGTAAAGAGGAAGGAGATCCGGCAATTCAACCATATTCCAGTTTGATCCGGTTTGTCGGACCGTGTTACACACAAATAAAGATTCATCCACGCAGACGTTCATGTGACGTCAGCTTTTTTGGCATGGTGCAAAAGGTTTAAAAATGTGTTTTTGTTATTGTAAATTACTTCACTGTTTTGCGGATCTTGTTTTTCAAAAATACTGAATTCAATAGACAATCTTAACACAAACACACTATACTTTAGTGTTCAAGAATGCCCTATGTATCATTAATTTTCCCGCATTTATTAGTTTTCTTGATTTAACTTTCTGTTTTGAACTCGAATCTAAAGCCCCAATGGACTTTTAAGCGTCTCTTTCGTGTGAATGTGGGACTACTTTTTTCACTGGATGAATACATCCTCTTGTCGTAGCCGGATCACCCAAACAGTATAAATACGGTTAGTGACGCCTTCTCAACTCAGACTGCATTGATACGAATTCGGCGTGGTTTGAGGCGTTGCAGGTTAAACCGATCTTGTTTATTTCCTTTTAATACTGAGTTTCGATCGTTAGAGATGAAAATATGTAGGTTTAATCTACCTCATTTGATAATTGTGTGTTTTCCGGAATGAAGTGTGTTTTGATTAGAGTCAGTAAGCGTTAGGCCCTGTCTCGAACGCTTAGCTAGCGAACATTAACATAGCTACGTTAACTTCAAGATTGAATTGTATCTTCTAGTGTCTTTTTAAGCAAGCTTTCTGTTTGATTGTTACTCTTCAGCGGACAAAAATGTCAATGAAAATCCGCTTTGATCCGAAACTTAAGCTTAATGTTTTTTGTCGACACTAGTAACGTTAAATATTGGCTAACGGCAGGCCTAGCGAGCTAAATATAGGCTCATTTTCATGCCAACGTTAAGACGTTATTCTTTCGTTTCTCGTCACGCTCGTCTTGTTGGCCTGACAAAATAACGTTAACTTTCCCCAGTAACGTTATATTTTTGTCAAAGGCTAACGTTAGTATTTTTTTCTGAGTCGAATCCAAGTTATTGCTTTTAATTGTAACGGTAGTTGGCTCAAGATGGGAGCCGTGACGTAGCAGCCTGCAACGGCTATTGGTTGATTTGAATAACTCGTGACGTAACTAAGATGGAAAGGGAGTGGTCTGGATTTTTACCAGCTGCGGGTCAGGGAATGTCCTCAAAGCTTCAGAGAGACGAGTGACTTTTGTTAGCCGTAACAACTAATGGTATTAAAAGCCTTAAATAGTCATTTAATGATGGGCTGCGACGAGACTATTTTTGAAATTACCAAGACATACCGATACCCAGGGTTAAGACTTGCTCAAACACAGCTTGAAATAGAAAGTTATTGGATTGAGAAGGGGGGGAGAAAAAAAAAAACTTGAGCAGACTTCAACCTGCGAAAATTCCTTCAGAGTGCAGTTAGCTATAAATGGCAAGAAGAATATCAAACATGCATGTTATGGCACTATTTAAAAATTGCGTTACATCATATCTAAATATCAGTTAAGAACTTTTACAAAACAAAATAGGACATTAATAATGAAATTGAGCCCAGTAAGCCTTCTGAATAGAATCAGAATTTTTTTTTCTTCTTCAAAGAACATGGTTTTTAAACCAAAAAGCATTTGAGACAATCACATGTATTTAAAATGGGTGATGAGGCTGGGGTCTTCAAGTCTGTGCCATTGTCTAGGCATTATGCAGATTTTCTTCTTTTTTTGATACCTTAAGGTGCACTTTAGTGGCTCGGTCATTGCACTTTTGTTACAACTGGTAGTCTTTAAAGTTTGAAGTGATCATTTGTATTTCACTTGACCAAAGAAACAACACAGGAAAATGGTTTTAAAGCAGCTTGCAAGGAATCAGAGCTTGTATAATCAAAGCTGTAGCTCAATGAATCGATATGGACTTTTTTGAGTTGCCTAGAGAAGACAAGAAGATTTTTTTTTTTTGGGGGGGGGGGGAAATGGACTGAGTTATCAAGGGGAGGAATGGACTTAGTTATTAAGGAAGATCGCAGGACCAGCGCGGAGCGAGGCCACGGGGAGGACCAGAGTGTGGAGCCAGGCAGGACAGGACCAGGGGGCGTGGGAGGACCAGAGTGGTTCCAGGCAGGACTGTCAGAACAGGACCAGAGGGCATGGAGGGAAGAGCAGAGGGGTCCCAAGAGGGCAGGAAACAGCTGCTGCAGCTGTTGGCGAGTGTACACCAGAGGGAGCCAGAGGCGCAGTGCAGGGTAGCAGCAGCACAGAGGGGCCATCGCTGAAGCAGTTCCAGAGCGAGCCAGCCAGTGATGAGAGGGTGGGACAGGGCACACAAGTGTCTTCTAGCTTCACAAGTTTAAAGCAAGGTGGTGGTTTGTATATTGGGTAGAGGTATCTCTAACATTCTCAGGCATTTAGTTTTATACTACTTTACAGAAACGATTGTCGAACACAATTTCTCGCACAGATCTCTCTTCCTCTTCACAGGCAAGCCGTGTAAAGCATTTTGTACCGTGGTCGTCCCTCCTGTTGTGCGCTGACATGAGTGTGGTGGTGTCTGCTGTGATGAATGCCTTGATAGTGTGCTGTCGAGAGGACCATCATGTCGAACGTCACTACCGCCTGCAATCACAAGTAGTTCCCCATGCCGGAGGGAGAGGCAGTCCTTTGTTGTTCAATAGGTCTTCCCCCAAAGAAGTTCTCATCATTGGAGTGTGAGAGTGGATGGCCTCCTGTGCGGCCGTTGAGTGTGTATACAGCAACCCTTCAGTGCTTCCCCTGCGCATCTTCGATACAGATCAGCCGCATCTACCTCTTAACCTGAGCAGTGAGTTAATGCATGAAATGTACATGTGGGTGTAACTATCCTGTACATTAACTCATTATTGCCAATGCTGTCTAGTATACAGTCTTTTACATACAAAAAAGTATTTAAGTAGTTGATCCTGGTAAAGAAATATGGGTTAGGGGGGGGGGGGTTGTTTAAAACGTGTTTCGAGTTCTTCTTTTCACAGGCCTGGCCACCTAAAGCTGACCATCAACAGAATCCCTCTGTGTTAGCCGCTCGGTACAAGTTGAGCTCCTTATATACTATAGTGCTGTGGATCGGGATCATGCGCATCCACTGGGGTTTAAAGAGGTGTAGGAAGGTATTTGGTATTATTCAATAAATCCATTAGATTATTTATTCTACACTATTTCGACCGTGTTGTAAATTGGGTTTCATGCACATCTTTTGGGTAATGGGTGGGGTTGTGGGGCGTTAATCAGTCTGTTCCCTAGACTTCACAGCTCCATGTTGCCCAACGCAAAATGGCTTGAATAGGAAACATCCAGGTGCACCAACAAGATTCAAGTGGACTCTTTGCCTCGCAGGATAGCAACTTCAAAACTAGTCTCCTGGTGTAGCAAGAATCTCTTTCCACAGGGAGTGCGGTAACAAGTTTCTTTACTAGAAGTCATTGTAATTCTGTACAGGCTTCAAGTTGCTTTGTGGGGTTTGGAGGGGCTTGTGTATTTGTGACTCTTGCAGATTAAGTTATATGGCCCACCCTTCAAATCTACATTCAAGTCCACGTCTACAGTTCATAAGGAAGGAATCCCTCGCGTTCAGGCCTGCGGTATTTAAATGTTCTTGTGGAAAATTGCTTCAATCTGTTTGTATTCATAGTCATACAGTTGTGTCCTTGCTAAGGGAGTACTGTAATGCTAGTAATTGTCTTGTAGTTCTGTACTGCATCATTGGAGGGGTATTGTGGGGAGAGAGGCTTTTTCCTTTTGCATTTTTTCAGTGTGCAGTGTCCTGTGCGCTTTCCAATACCCGAGACCATCCGGATCTCTCCTAACTCATTGTTTGTACAAGTTTCCTTGCGCATCGAGCATCACGTAAGGTCACTAAATGTATTCACATTTCTCTTAACATTCATTGTCTGGCTAAATGCCTCCATTGCGATTCCTTTGCAATTAGTTACTATGCCTTGTATTGACAATACAATGAGTGAACTATCTGTAAAGGATTTTCTTATTGCATAATAAATGCATAGCTTATTGTGATTGAATACAGTTTTGGTATGCATTTGTTCTTTTGGGGGCTTGTGTGGGGGAGCTTTTCTTGTGCTTTTTCAGGTATGACTAAAGCTTGGAGTTTTGTAGAGCACGGATGTGACCTGGGCTCGAATGACATCCTTTTCAAAGTGGAAATTGAAGGCAGATAAGTTGAATCCATCAAATATTGATGTCGGAAAAATTCTCAACCCTAGAGTTGTCACTTATCTTGACTGGGCTCAACTGCCCTCATTCTTGAAATGAAAGCAACTTGCTATACTTGACTGTAGAAATAGCACTGTTGTGCTTTCTTAACAAGAGTCTTGTGATAACGGGAAGATTTGATGTACCCTCATTGATTCTGACGTTATCTGCTGTAAAGCATTTGGGTAAGGATAACAATAGTCAGTTCTACGATACTGTGGGGGGGGCATAGGGGTGTCTATTGTCTGCCTCTTTGATCTTACAGAACAGTCCAAAGGAAGAATGCAGTCTACCTAGGACGACACGGGAATCACCCTGCCCTTTGAAATCAACCAACGCGGTTTGAACAAATGGAGTCAGGTTGTTTTCGATGTGTATAGATTTGAACGGTTAGTCCTCAGCTGCTGCCCTTGCGCAACTGTGCAAGTGGCAGGTTGGTCATATAATGTAATGCGCAACTGTGCAAGTTTTCAAAATTATAAGTAGCTGAGGAAAGCTGTGCGTTGTGCAGCTTTAATTTGGTCTAAAATGCAGCGCAAAAGTGTTGCTTCAGTTTATATTGTGTTTTAGTTGGGTGTGTCCCTACACTTCTCTTACAGAAATCAGAGTGCAAGACTGGTTCAAGCATGAATGAAGTCCTATAACCTGGAACATGTAGTAAGATGTTGGCTTAACTTGTCAAAATAAACTTCTGCAATCTTGGAACTGGCTTTATGTTAACCTCAAATCATCAGTAACAATGCTTTACTAGCCTATTCCTCTTTGGCCACAGGGCCCTATTGCTTTGCATCTTAAACCATAAGATGAGTAGAACTCGAATCTTTGAGTATTGTGTGGTGGGTGTGTTGTGTAGATCACTCTTTGTTTCAGATCATTTTCGTCTGTCTGCTCCGATCTCGCCTGCCTCTGAATGCAAAGCCATCTGTGGAAGCTGTCGGCGAATATGAGTGTGGCCCCTGAATGAAGTACCAACCCCTTGTGCGCTTGAGCTTAAATCAGAACCCCCTGACGTCCTTCGCAGAAGCCCCGCTCTGTTTGTGTGTGCCTTTTTTCTTTTCCCTCTGGTTTCTCAGGTCAGATTGTCAGTCTTAATTTGTCATCTGGGATAGCCTAACCCGTGATGGAACACTGAGAATCCAGTCACATTAAGATCAAGAGCTGCAAGTTTGTCTTCGCTAATACTGCATCACTTCAGTCTCATGGGTGTTAAGTTAAGTAATTTCGGTTCCCTTGATTTCTTTCTTTAACATGACCATGGCTTTAATGTGTAACTCAACATGTTGCATGCACATCCGCTCTGCATAACATTTTATTCCTAACACACAACATACTATTCATGAAGTCGTTGTCAAACATTGCAGTAGTGTCTGGTCAGGGTTTTTTTTTGGGGGGCGGGGTGGCAACATTCTTCTCTCCCTTTCAGATTTCTCATTGAGTTTAACTTGAATCTGAGCCAGGTGACTTTAACCTCTGCTGGGAGTCGTGGGATGACTTGGTGCAGCCAGCCTCTAGGGTACAATCTTCAATACTTTAAGGAATTGAGCATCGCTGAGAGTATCTGTGGTAATTGCTGCTATGCCAGTCGCGGTAAACGATAACCGTATTGACATAATTTGTCATATTGGATGAGAATTGGGAACAAGTGGGGTTTCTGTTTGGTTTTTGGGGGGTGGGGGGGGCTTAAATTGTCTTTTTTTTTTCCATTGCAGCTGTAAGCTTCACAGTACGTTGACCCGTGAGTCCAGCTGAATTGCAAAGGGGCAAATCGCTTTGAGTATCACCAGGGATGCTGGTATCGTGGTTCTGTTAATATGGAAATAAGGAATCATTCAATGCAGTGTTGTGGGGAATGCTGGGATTGGGGAAACCAGTTGTCTGTCTTCTAGTTTCAGCTTCGTGACCAAGAGGCATTCCTATGTGACAGGTGTTGAGGGGTTTTCTTTTACTGGAGGAACAAACTTCTTTGTTCCTCCAGGTTTTGCTTTTGCCTTTTAATTACAGCAACAACAAAAAAGCAAAAGACTCCGGTGGTGGCACTCCTGACTCTGTCAGGACAGGGTTCAATCCCCTGCGGCGTCTTGCTCTTTTTTTTTTTTTATAGTCTGCTGTGTGGGGGGGGGAGAAACTTAGCCATTCAAGGATAATTTCACGTTGTAATAGTTATATGGGTTTCTTGTAGGACAGTGACGATGCATTTTGAGCAGAACAGTGAACGTTATTAAAACTGATTTTTTTTTTTTTAAATGTCTTGGTGCAAGTATGTTGTATTTGAATGGTTAGTCATTTTAAAAGCATCTAAATGTGTGAATGAAACTATCCTGTTACCCTGGTGTCGGTTTTTTTTTTTTTTTTACTTTGTTTGAAATGTGAGATTTACTGTATTTGATCCTCTAGTCAAATAGGTTTGACGTTAGCAGATTAGTTAGAATTAAAAGTAGCAGACAGTTTTAGCAGTCTGAAGTGTAGAAATGGAATGAATCTCAATGCTGTCTAATAAAATGTAATCATTCTATTGTCTGGAGTCTTGTTTATACATCAAGTGTTAAACTGTATAGTTTTGTGTATACAATTGGGGGGAGAACAGTGAGAAACTAAGCTCTCCCACCGGTGAAATCATGCCAGTTTGTAATACTGCAAATGTATAAATATTTCAATGGGTCATAGGCTCAGTCACCATTGTTACCTCCTTCAACGATGGTGACTTAACACTTATTTAAATGAAAATCTTTTACAGCTAGGTCTTTAAAATTGAATCTACAGATTTACCTGCTATACTGTGAATGACTTGAGTATAAAAACATCAAACCTGAAGTGAGACTGGATTGTGCATAACATTAACTCAAGAGTTAATATAAGCAACTAATAAAGGGAGCACATTTGTTGTCCTTGTCAACTGTGGTAACAAGTTTTTACCAGACTAGGTGTGTGTATGTATATATGTCTATGGTTTTAATGGAACGTACTTAGAGGTTAGGAGAAAACCACGTCCAGTACATTGGTGTATTTTCTTGTCACAATACAATGTGTTAGGTGTAACAGCAATGATGTACAAATGGCTGACAAGTAAACAATAAAGTTGCCTCCATGAGTCACTAGAACAGTTGGGTTTTTTGTAAAGTAAACTATATCATGACATGCAAATATGTTTTGTGTGTAACGGAAACAAACGTTAAGTTATTCCCATGGTAGTTTCTTGATGTGCCAACGATGCATGAGATTACCGAACAGGTCAACAATAAAGGACCTTGCGTGTGATCCCCTGTTTGTGGTAATTTGGTTAAACACACATTTTAGGCTTCATGTATTTCTTCCTCTGAGTAAATATGACAGAGAAGGTTTTACCCATAGATAACTGTATAGTTGCATACTCCCAAATAAATGTGTAATTATTAATCAAATCACCACACACCAGCCCAGGGACTGCTGATGAAATTTAGCGATTGAGCTAATTCTGGTACAGTCAATGTCCATTGTCCCTGTTAAAAAAACAAACAAATAAAATCTTTGACTTGAACTTCCATAGTGTGTGGATATTTCTTGTGTTCATAAACACCATGATAAACACCCGTGTTCATTATTACAAAGAAAAAATATTTATCTTAAAGAAACATGTACACTGGGTCATGTTAATTGGGATTCCAAAGAAGAAGAAGCATGGCCAGAATTTCAGATTGTGACCAAGATATTGAGAGGAATTTATCTAGGTTACAATGTATATACATGTTACTTATGTCATTTGTCATTAATTTAAACAGGTGGACTGGCTGAGGCTGTCAAGCTATTGCGGAACCAATGTGCATAAACAAAGTTTACACGGAGCCATTTTACTTTCGTGCCATTTGCTAGCTTCTAGCTAACATTAGCTGTTTGGTTCTTCTATCGCCGTCTGTGTGTTTGATGAGGTGTGGAGGAAAGAGGAGATGTGGTCCTTTTTTGCCAGGGATCCTGTCAAAGACTTTGCTTATGAAATTCTACCAGACAGCCAAGAGACGTCTGGAATATGGACTCTACATCGTGGGAAGCGAAAGGTAAAAGACCTTTACCGATCCTCCGCTAGAGTTAGCTTCGTTATGGAGGCCTGTCACTTATATTAGCCGGCTAGCCAGCGTTAGTGTCTGTTACTTTGATTTAGCCTTTAGATACGTCCGGTGTTATGTTGGCGTGGTTACATGTCAGGTCTATCGGTATCTTTTTCGTTGATTTAATGTCAGTGCTTATTTATTTTTAATGGTGGCTCTATGTATCTAACTAGGTGAGCTCAGGCTTTGTTTACTCCGAGAGACAGACACGTATTTCTCGCCACGTCACCCCGTTTTAGCCGAGTTAATAACCGTTACTGGAACCGTTTTCAAGCTAATGTTTTATCACAGAAATAAAGGTAACGTCCTTCATCACTGACAGCACCTCACACAACCAAGTGTCCTCATTATTACCGTTGAGCAACTCAATCTGGACTCTGAGTGTCATCATCACCCCTGCAGGGCCAGATAATGACAACCAAGCACCTGCTTCCTGTGGTAGATAGATAGACACTATATTTTAAAAACGCAATCAAAAAATACGAAAATATATATATTGCACTTTGTCAAAGTTGCAGATAATATAAATGGAAATATGAGTCCAGTTACAGTGAGTGAGTCCAGAGCGACCTCAGTAGCCTCCCAGTCCACTGATGTCCATGATTTTCATCATGTTTATTGCAATTTAGGTGGTGATATGATATACTGTATTTGATTTTTTTCCACTCCTGTTTGATGTGATGAGAAAGCATAATCTTGTAATGTTGTAAATATTACGTCAATTGTGTGAGTCATTTTACCCAACCTGTGTCCTCAGACCAATGGAGAGCCGGTGTCTGTGTTTCTGTACGAGGTAGCACAGGGAACAGAGCAGCAAACCCAGCTAGCCAAGGCTGCCTTCAAGCGTATGAAGACCCTGCGTCACCCTAACATCCTGGCTTATGTGGATGGATTGGAGGTATGTGTTGGTTTATTTTGCACCCATCTTTAGCTGTACACACACGATGCCATTGTGTATGATGTTGGAATGGTGAGTGACCTTGTTTTGTGTTTTGTACCTATCGTATGATCATCTCCACTATCTTGCTTTTCTCTGCATGTTAACGTTCAGACAGAGGTGAGTGAGAATATGCCACTGTAGGCCTTTTAATATTTGCACAATAGTTGTAGTGAGTAGTGGACTACATAATAAAAGCAGATTCTTACTCCGTTTGATCATTTTTGTCTGCTCAGCAAGGTCATAAAATATCCCAACTAATAGTTATGCTGTACTATTTCAACAATTACACACTTGAAATTGGTGCATCTGTTGGTGCATCTATTGCATGTCTTGCCAAAAGATGAATTGAAAATAGAATGTATCAAGGGAAATATGACCGTTGATTGTCCAGGTTTGTTTGTTGCATAGTCATAATACTGAGGATTCTTACCACTCCTGAAATTGAGCAGCAACTGGAAAATTGCCAAACTCCTTAGCTTAGCTTAATTCCTACCATAACTTATAAGTGCTACTACTGTATGTGTCCAAGTCTGTGCTGTGTTTCACATACTCTAGTTTAGTAGGTCTGGGTAATAATTCAATATTAACCTTTACTGCCTTTTAATAGAAATCTGTGGTGATGAAACCATGTTTATTATGAAATGTTGTTGTATTACATACAGTATATGGATAATAAACAGCAGAGTGCTTGTTAAAATATATCTAATCATTTATTTTTTATTTTTTTGTTATTAATATTTTTGCAGTGAGCCTGGTGCAATAAAACATACATAATAGTTACATACACATAAAATAATGGTGGATTTTACTTGGGGTTGTTTTACAGACAGAGAAGAGCCTGTACCTGGTTACTGAGCAGGTGACACCACTGGCAGTCCACCTGAAGGCCCAGGCAGAGAAGGGTGGATCTGGCGAACTGGAGGTCTCCTGGGGTCTGCACCAGATAGTTGTAAGGATAGGAGAGAGTGCCATGTGATACTTTTAGGGGAGCCATTTCTCTGTAAGCCCTTACTCCACTTCTGCCATTTCCCTCCTCCCACAGAAAGCTCTGAGTTTCCTGGTAAACGACTGCCACCTGCTTCATAACAACTTGGGGGTATCGGCTGTTTTTGTGGATCGAGCTGGGGAGTGGAAGCTGGGGGCCCTCGACCATGTGGCCCCTGAACAGGGTGACCCAAGTGGGGTCTCACTCCCTACCCCCAAGGCTGTCTACCCAGACATGGAGAGATATGACCCACCAGAGATGTCCAATAGCAGTGGGGAGAAATGGTAAGAGAGGTGTGGTTCAGAATAATAATAAAAACTAGGCCTGTTCGCTTGAGTGTCCTACTTAACTCGCGATTAATCGTGAATTAATCGCACATTTTTTTGTCGGTTCTAAATATACTTTAAAAGGGATATCTTTCAAGTTTTTTTTTAATGCTCAAGTGGTATTTGGACTCGACTACTCCATTGGTAACTCAGTTCACATCGACAGTACATACAAATAACTTTAGTCTTGTGGAAAGAACCATCTGGAAGGGCTTTGAAACTCAACTTGCCATTCAAAAGACCCTTTTCTTTATCCATTGCTGCTCAAGGAACTTTCTTTCTGCTTTTCCGCTTTTAAGACCCGCTCCCGTTTCGCGTCTTGTCTCATCTCCGCTGCATGCAGCCCACCCTTACTGACTGCCTGCGCTGTTCTCCTGCGCAAGAGATCAGAGGGGGAGATACGTCAGCACTGTTTAGTGTTTAACCAAGGATCTGTGGACTGCATGCAATGAATGAATGAATGAATAGCATGAATAACACAACTTAACATGTTCATTTTGACAGCCTTAATAGTAACATTACACAGGAAGAAAAGGAGAGCAGCAATAAGAACATTTGGAGAGGACGATGTTCATAATTGGACTATTTAAAGATACCTGTAAAAGTGTTGATGAGATATTAAATCCGGCCCTGGTGGGTACTGCCTAATTTTCTGGAGAAACTTTTCTATTGAACTGTGTGCCTGTTTGTTGCAGGGCAGGGGAGGTGTGGCGGCTAGGCTGCCTCATCTGGGAGGTGTTCAACGGGCCACTACCTCGCACATCCTCCCTTCGCTCACTGGGAAAGGTAAGACCTTTGTGTAATTACCACCCCATTGTAATTGATTCCATGGCATATTTACACTTTAATCTTCTACAGCAAAACATATTTTAGCCACCTTAAAAAAAAGGACCACCTAAAAAAATTCATTTAAGTTTACGCTAAGTTTTCATCGCTTTACCTTGTTGCAGACAGCTCTTTCTGACAGGGAACTGAAGCCGTTATGTCGCGCTCGTCAAATCCACCAGACTCTTTTGAGAAAAAAACCTCGCAGAAAACAGTAGTTGCTGCTCGTCACTGCTGCCTAACACGTCGTCCACAGTAGTATCAATACATTGCTTAGCTTCTGTGCCATTATTCCGAGCACAGCTAACATTGACTGAGCTAGTGCTAGCGTTCATATTATTTATAACCCTAGTGATTAGCTTACTGTGGTAACCAATGTCACTGCTTTTTGCTAAGGCTGAGTGGGTGAAAAACCCGGAAAGAAATGCAGATGGTCTCGGCCTTTAACCTACAGTTGTTTCATGGTTTCAGTGACAGCTAAAAGGAATCTTTGTTTGTGACATGAAGAAGTGTTGTTCAGTCTTGTGTCTCTTCTTCATGCCCACAGATCCCCAAGGCCCTAGTCCCTCATTACTGTGAGCTGGTGGGGGCCAACCCCCGAGCTCGGCCCAACCCAGCCAGCTTTCTCCAAAACTGTAGAGCCCCCGGGGGATTCCTCAGCAACAGCTTTGTTGAGAGCAACCTTTTCCTGGAGGAGATACAGGTCAGCAGAGTTGCATAAAGACATGTATAACAGTGGTGTTTGTGTTGGTGCTACAATCAAACCTCATTAGTAAACTCACAACGTAGACCATCAAGATAGAAACAGATCAAGTTCTAATGGAACTATCCTGTGGGGTGCATTGTTTGATTTTATTGCGCAATTACAAACGAGTAGCATTGGAAACTGTATGATAGTATAACATTGAATAATAATAATAGGAAAAAGATTGTAATAATAGTGGAATTCAAACTTTCTCTCTCTCCAGATCAAGGAGCCGGCTGAGAAGCAGCAGTTCTTCCAGGATCTGAGTGACAATCTGGACTCCTTCCCGGAAGACTTCTGTAAACACAAGGTCCTGCCTCAGCTGCTCACTGCCTTCGAGTTTGGCAATGCAGGTGCCGTAGTCCTCACACCGCTTTTTAAGGTGAATCCTTTAACTTTCACACATTACTAAATATCACACAATATACAGAGCAAAACATAAACAAAACCTTCCGTCAAAGTAAGATATGGTTATACTAGTAATAATATATTCTCATGTGGACGTTATACCTCTACTCACCTTTTTTATGTCCCTGATCTCATCTCCCTCTGTCTGTCTGCCAGGTGGGGAAGTTCCTGTCAGCAGAAGAGTACCAACAGAAGATCATCCCCGTTATAGTGAAGATGTTCTCCTCCACAGACAGAGCTATGAGGATACGACTGCTGCAGCAGGTATGTAAGGCCTGTTTTATTGAGCCACTGAGAATCTCTTGCAGTGATTCAGTGGACATGTGGGTTTTTTTTATTTTTTTTTATTTCATTTATTTTTTCTATGTAGCATCCAGCAAGAATGCTAAACTTTGCAGCTCTAGAGCAAGAAATGAAAAGTTAAAAGTAGGATCAAATATTGTTTTTTAAAAGGATAAAACATGTATTTGCTCTGAAATAGTTTCTTCTCTCTATGTCTATGTCTTTTTGTCTCAGATGGAGCAGTTCATTCAGTATCTGAATGAGGCAGCAGTCAATTCCCAGATTTTCCCTCACGTTGTTCACGGCTTCACAGACACCAACCCTGCCATCAGAGAACAGACTGTTAAGGTAGTTTGCATGATTTAAACACAACCACAAATCAGGAGTTGTTATTCCATATTACTTGTGCACTGGATGTTTTCAGCCTCCTGTAGCTATAACTCTTCAACTCTATTCTATTCTCCCTCTCACCCTCCAGTCTATGTTGCTGATGGCTCCCAAGCTAAATGAGACCAACCTGAACCAGGAGCTGATGCGTCACTTTGCCCGGCTGCAGGCCAGAGACGAACAAGGGCCAATCCGGTGTAACACCACCGTCTGCCTGGGCAAGATCGCCTCCTACCTCAATGCAGGGGTAAAGTACACCCACACCACCGTTAACACTTAATTCATTTAATGCAATAGGAAAAAAAAGAATCTGTTTGAATGGAAGAATTTGGTTATTACTCTCTTCACAGACTCGACAACGTGTTCTTATTTCTGCCTTCTCCCGAGCAACTAAAGACCCCTTTCCAGCTTCACGCTCTGCCGGTGTACTTGGCTTCGCCGCCACACACAACTTCTACAGCTTAACAGAGATCGCTGCACGCATCCTGCCCACCCTCTGTGCTGTTACTGTTGACCCTGATAAGAGCGTCAGGGACCAGGTACACATGACTAATGGAAATTTGTGACTACATGGTGTTTCTTTTGGCTTTTACACTTGACTGCTAAATCCTTGCTATGAAGATAACGAAACAGTTTGCCTCTGCCTTGCAATATAGCTACTCAAAATTGAATGTATTTATAGCAAGAGTATTTTGATTGTTATTTATCAGCAGCACATTGCCTCATTGTCCTTATTAGATAGTAAAGATGGTAAGGAACTCAGAAAAAGATTTATTGCCATGTAAGTAACACTTACTAAGAATTTGTCTTGGTTGATGGTGCATGCATAAAAACATATTTAAACAATAATATGAAAGTAACAAATGCATAACATTAAGAAATGTGCAAAAGTGTTGAGGGGTGGGCAAAAGTTTATCTCCTTGTCACATTTTTATATATATATATATATAGTATATAGTATATGTGTGTGCAGAGGACAGGATGGTGCTGAAGAGTATGCAACAGCCAGGCACAAATACAGTTATGTGTAGAAGCATCTGCCATCTTTTATGCTTTGAGTGACAGAATATGACAAGCCAGAAGGAAAACAATGTTGGTTCTTTGAGATTCAGAGGCCAATTTATTCATTCTTCCTTCAGTGAGACAATCAGCAGTTGCTGCAGTCACATAGCAGAATAAGGGAGCACAGTGATGCCTGGTCACTACGCCCACAGCATATATTAGTGAAAATGTAGTCAAGATTATTTAAGAACAATATAATGGCAGATTCTTTGAACAAAAAGGCACACATATGTCAGCAACATGTCAACATTGTAGCTAAGAACATTAAGCTGGTTATTATTACTGACTCAACAGCTAAGCAAGGTTTAGACCCATCATCTCATACAACCCACACTGGTTTGACTATTTATTTTGAAACGCAATGATCCCAGGTGAAATTGTTGGGTTAGATGTAGACAAGATAGACTTGTAAACTTGTAAATGTTCTCTCCTGCCTTTCTCCCTCTGTCAGGCATTTAAAGCCATCAAGAGTTTCCTTTCCAAGCTGGAGACCGTGTCAGAAGACCCCACCAAGCTGGCTGATATGGGTATGTAACGCTGCACTGAGCTTTAGAGTCTGCTGTCTAGTTTTATTTATCATCATTTATATATTCAGCAAGGAAACCATTTATTACATGTTACTATTTGTTTACATACTTTGCTCAATTTTCTGGGGAAAAGACAACAAATAATTCCGCTACTGGCTCAAATATCGGGAGCAGAATAAATAGACTCTTTTCTTTCAGTTCTATATCTGAAATTGTAAAACTAAACACTTGAAGCTCTCTTCCCTGTCCATCCTGCAGAAAAGGATGTAGCGTCGTGTGCTCAGCCTGCAGGTGCCTCTTCCAGCTGGGCCGGCTGGGCCGTGACTGGCATGTCCACCATAACTTCTAAGCTGATCCGAAACGCTCCAGGGACAGAGGGGGGTGCAGCAGCCGAGGGCAGCGAGCCCGCCAACACCCCCAACCCTACCAGTGCCACTGACGGAGCACCTGCACCTGGTAGGGTTATCACAATTGATTTGCTTGACTCCTATTACATTGTTGGACTCACAATGGACAGTTTTAAAAAGATGAAAATGGTTGCAGCACAATCCAAGATATTGTCTTTTTTATGCCAAAGATTGGCTCCGTGTCAAAACCTGGCTCCTACATTACCCACAATGCAACTTGAGTGCCAACAGTTCAGTTTAGAGATTCAGTTGAGTTATGCTGGTTGCAGCAAATGTAGTCTGTTTCTTTTCATTTTCAAACTTGTAGTCTTCAGCCCTAACCGACATTGAGTCAAGTCACATCACCTCAGCCAATTAATATCAGATTCTCTGCCACAAAAGGCTTCCTACAACCATTTTCACATTGCAGTACACCCTCAAGACACTTTGAGTTGTGAAATCTGTGAAGTTCCCCTTTTTAAGAAGTCCTGTGTATGCTCTCTGAACAATTTCTGCTGGGTTTTCTTTCTTTCGCAGGTTCTGAAGATAAAACTCCACAAGCCTCTGTGACTCGTCATGCTGCCACTAGTGGTGCCAACCAATCACAGACTCATGAAGTAACAAGCAACAATGATGAGCCAATAGGAGACCACTGGGATGAGGAGGAGGACTGGGGAAGTTTGGAGGTAAGATATTACCACTTTGGACTAAAAGAAAAGGTTCCAAATTATTATTATTATTGACACACATGTCTATGTGAATTATGATTATGTTTAGTGTTATCTGTAATTGTTACTGTTGACTCTGTCTCATATAGGAGCCAGCGAAAGCTCACACTGAGCCAGATGACTGGAACACTGACTGGTCAGGAATGGCATCATCCAAAAAGAAGGCCAGTGACAAAGGAGTATGCATCCTTTAATTTGGATCTCTCCCTGTAGTGCCAATAACCTTACTTCTTATGCTACTAACACCACTGGTATTATTATATAGTATAGTATATTGTATTGGTTTGACACTGGGTTGAAATAGTTTATGAGGTAATGTTTTCTACACACCAAGACAATTTTTTTGTATTTGGAAACACGTTTTTTCTATGTGGATGTGAAAGAACCAAAACAAACCCCACACTGTCACTCACTTTTACTCACTTTATTAACAGTGTTTTGGTGCTCAGACCTTAATCATAAAAATTCATGGATCGTTCCAAATGTTTTTAATAAATGGAAAAAACATGAGCATCAGTGTACAGGATTTCTTTGGTTCTTTCACCGTCACAGTTTGTGATCTGACGCACCTGCCTGTAAGATTTTCCTAGAGTTCAAGAACTTTGTAGTCTGTGTTCTTTGTGTGGAAAAAATGTGAATGATACAAAGCTTTTTAATATTACTTCAAGGAGTCTCAATTTCAATCCACAATCTCTCCAATGTCTAGGTGGGCCGGTCGTCGTCCTCCATGGCAGTGAAGAAGCAGAGCACTGACTGGAGCAGCTCAGGCTGGGATGCCGACGACAGCTGGTCTAACGACAAGGAGGGGCAGGGTCAGAGCTCGGCGGGTGAGGAAGGCTGGGGCAATGACTGGGGGGAGGAGGACACAGACACAACCTTGGCCAATACGACACTCCCCCTGCCCGAAGGGGTGCGGTTAGCCAGCGAGTACAACTGGGACAGCAGCAGCTCAGCCACCAAGGGGGCTAGTCAGAACGATCTGTTCGCCAGCGTGTCCCAGAGAACCCCAGCCGGCACTGCTGCCACCACGGTGAGGACGGAGGTAGAGCTGGGCAATATATCGATATTATATCGATATTGTGATATGAGAATAGATATCGTCTTAGATTTTGGATATCGTAATATCGTATTATGGCATAAGTGTTGTCTTTTCCTGGTTTTAAAGGCTGCATTACAGTAAAGTGATGTCATTTTCTGAACTTACCAGACTGTTGTACCTGTACTATTATTTGCCTTTACCCACTTAGTCATTATATCCACATTATTGATGATTATTTATAAAAAATCTCATTGTGTAAATATTTCCTGAAAGCACCAATAGTCAAAACTACAATATCGTTGCGGTATCGATATCGAGGTATTTGGTCAAAAATATCGTGATATTTGATTTTTCTCCATATCGCCCAGCCCTAGACGGAGGGAGGGATGCAAAAACATAGGAGAGCAAGAGATAAACCGATTCAATTAGTGTTGATTAGATTTTGAATAAATAATGTCAGAAATTGTGAGTTCTGAAAGTGATTAAACGGCAAAAAATGCAACAAAACCTATTGTGCGTGCGTGTGTGTCCTTTTGTCAGACTCGAGATGGCTGGACTGCAGAGGCAACAGGAGACTGGGGAGCTGAGGAGAGCTGGGAGTCAGTGGATGGGAACCAGGGTAAGTCTCAGTTTGCCCCCCTTATAAGAAATATGAACCTTTATCTGTCACATCACTGGAATGTTTTTACAAAATCTTCACTTAGTTGCACCTCTTCTTTATTCACACTAATGCTTAAGTATTCTTGTTAGATGACCAATAGTCTTGCATTGCCAGGCCTTCCTCCAGAGCGCTGCAGAAGAGGGTGTCTGGCTAGTCCACACAGCATTCTGGGATGGGAGAAAAACGTGCTCTGGTTTATTGGCATTTCTTTATACCAATCCCACTTCATGGGCAGCGTTAAGCACCGGGAAAAGCCAAGGTGCCGCTTGCAAAATAGCCTCGGGAAGGAGATTGTTCTGGTGGAACATGTGTACGTTTAAAAGTTGTTTTAGTCGTGCAACAGAAAACTCAGATTGGACAGATAGTCTAGCTAGCTGTCTGGATTTACCATGCAGAGATCTGAGGAGCAGTTAACCATACTCCTCCATAAATCCACCGGAGTTTAAAATTCCAACACAAAGAAAGCCTAAGATAACCGACATCCGGGCAAAAAAAAAGGGTGAAATCCGGTGGAATTTCCGACGGCAACGGAGCAATCGCGGAAGTGGAACGTCGTGGATATAGACAAGATGACCATAAACTAACGTACTGTATGCCTCTGCATTAAACTTCTGGTCTTTATTGTCAACCAGGTCTCAGCAAGGCCGAGCTTTCCAAGAAAAAACGGGAAGAGAGGAGGAAAGAGCTGGAGGCAAAACGGGCGGAGCGCAAAGCTGCTAAAGGTCCTCTCAAACTGGGTGCACGCAAGCTGGACTGATGGGGATCCAAAGAAAGATTTGAGGGTGGGGATGTAGAGGGAGGAACCATGGACCACAGTGACTGGACCCAGAGCAGTAGATGGAGGCTTGACATTCCACAAACAAAGGACCAGAAAGAAGTTTCAGCAGTGAACGAAATACTGTGAACCATAAGATGAAAACGTTACAGTTGGTCAGTAGACTCTCAACTTTGGGATTCTGTCTTTCTTCATTCTGGAACTGATAGATGGGTGAAAAGGCAACAATCTAGTGCTTTATGAATGCATTATTGTGGATGGCAGAGCTGAAACAAACACAGGGACAGGAAAGTGGAAGAGCAGCCGCAGCCCGAGTTGAACACACAAAATGTCCTCCCCATTTTTTGTTTTTTTTTCAACTCATTAAGTTGCAGTTGTAAAGTAAATGTATATAAACAGTGCATTTTGTCTTAAAATGACATGAGGAAATGACACTTTTTTTTAAGAATTGTTAAATATATATATATAACAGAATTATCAGAATCAAACATGTATTATTAGACTGAATGTTTTTCAGTACACACACACACACACACACACACAAGTGGATATGAATGTTTTAGTTCAGTTATCACTCATTTACAGATTTATGACTTAAATCCATGCATGCACCGGTGTATTTGTGTGGCCTAACAAAAGGTTTCCTGGCCCAGAGTTTTCTTGGCACATTTAACACTGTATTTTACTGATCTGAACTGGCGTGACAAGTGACACATTTGACTGATTTTAGATCTGTGAACGTGTCACATGCACTGCAGACACATGATGGGAAAAAGTAGTTAATAGATGCTGGAGAACTGGTTGCAAGGGAAAATCAATGTATGTGTGTCCTAGTAGTGCTGTGGTGAAGGGTTTATGAAATCATTTATTTTTCAAAATCCTTGATTACCTGAAGGTACCTGTGTAATCCTTCAGGTCTCCCTAAACATTTATTTTACTCTTTTTATTTGTGCCTTTTATTCAATGAAAACCGAGCACTTCAACTTGAAATCTCTTTCCTCCAGCAGCTTTTGTGTTTTCATCAAACCTTACGGTGTAACCCCCATATCTTCTGCCTGTGTCGGATATGATATTGTTAGGTTTGGTGTTACTTATACAGGATGCCGTTTAGACACAATCAACAGCCGTCACCATTGGAGCTAATGTCCTGGTACTAAGCTGTGTTTAGTTGAGGCGGACTGAGGAAGACTGGATGCAACCTTTTACTGAGAATCCAAATCATGTGGCATGTTAGCTGTTCTAAAAATAAATATAATTAAATATTAAGTAAAATAAATGTATGTTTCTTCTTTAAATTAATAGGCTGTAGTCATCTTCCTCCTCAGCTAATGTATGAGCCAATAATTCAAGGCAGGAGGATGGGAGGGGTATCCATCTTTGAGATTCCTGCCTCCACCACAATACATGAGGTAAAAATGTCAACAGACCTCAATGTAGATTATTTCTTTGGTAGAAAATATAGCTATAGGATTTATCAACATACTTGAGCTGATTATCCATTCACTTCCATTGTATTGGGCACTGAGTCTGGAGAGAGATACTGCTGCTGAACTTTTTTTTAATGCTGTAAGCACCACAAATGAAATGTCATTGATTTGTATTAAGGTGCAGACCAGCCTCTCAGAGACCGATATCTTAAAGCCTGTACTAATAAAACCAAATTTATCTAGATGGATATAACAAGAGGGAACTGAGCAAGAAACACACCTCCAAAACACAATAGCCTATGCTGACAGTGGTTGATTTTAAACTCCTCAAGATAACCTGGCCATGCATAATATGCTTATCTAACTTATGGTACAATAAAATGTGTTTTCATTGTGAGTACCATTTGCCATATTTTCTGTAACGATTAGAGAGATTTCATGTAGTTTATGGAAACTCATCCATGCGCACAATAATGCCACCAATGCAATTGCATTTAAGCTCAACACTGAAAGATCCCAGACATGAAACACTTTATAAGATGGGGAAAATATTTTGACCATCCAGAGGAAGCAAGAGCTCATGTACTGGATTAAGCCAGAAGATGAATTCAGTAAAATCCACAGATAGTCTGGGATGAACGGCATGTAAAAATGTTAAAATATTTTAAATGAGTATTCAGGCGTAAAATGAGGTGGCTTGTCTCTACAACACGGTAATATTGAAATAATACTGTACGCTGCTTCTAATTCAAATGCTTAGAGATTAAAATGAACAAAAGAGACCAAAGGAAATAAGCAAACAGGTAAAACTAAGATTAAATGCATTCAGGGCCCAGATGGTTTGGAGAACTGTGTGTGAGGGGACATCACGACACCATTCAGTATCACATCAATTATTTATTCAAAACAATTAAATGTAAGAGAAGACACTGTTATGAATTCTAGTTAACTTGTGAACTCATTAGGAGATAGCATGTCATAGGAAAACTGCTGAATTAGATCCGTCCACATCCTCACTCCTTTCAGTTCATCAAGGTACTACTAGAATAAACAGTTGGCTGTAGTGAATTTGACATTACATGGTATTTTCTGTGAGATGTAACCACAATATCATTAGCATATTAGCTTAATTTTGATTATGTAAAATATTCTTCTTGTGTAAAGGCTTGACTTAGGTAGCTAATATTTCTTCATAAGCAACTACCACAACTTTGTTTTTATCAATAGAAAATACCCCCCCTTATCCTTCACAATATATATATATTTATCTGCTTAATCTTCAGTTCATATTAAAACATTGAAATATATTTTATCTTGGCAGCTTCATTAGTGGAAATAGTGCTTGTTGTGCTGTCTGTAGAAATTTTAAAAAGTCCGAAAAATACAATCTTTATCCCGAACCCACCAGCTTTGCATTGTTATTCAAACCGACGAAGGCATGCGGGACATATGGAAGTAAAGTTGAGTAGAAATCAAATTTCTGGCTAAATCACAAATGTAAATTAACATTTTATGTGAGCTAAAGCCTAGTTTATACACTAATCACGATCACACAGAAAACATTGGCGATCTGTTCATCAAGTCCCTGAACAGGCGACCTGGAACTTGAATCACTGTGTGTTCTTGTTTTCTTTTTTGCTGCCTCCAAACAGAGCTCCTGCTAGAGCCACGATCCCCAGACCCACCATAGCAGCCACACCTGCAACCATGACTGTTTCTCCTGCCTTACGCACCTGCAGAGGGAAACAAACACCTTTTAGTTAGTTAGTTAGTCTTCTACACATTCAAAACTCCATTCAAATTGTCCACACCTCTGGGAAATATATCCCTCACATATTATATTTTTCAGCTTATTGTTATAAGATTCCTTTTACAATTATAATGTAATGGGCGGCAGAAATGTAGATTATGCTGTCAAACAGGCTTGAGAGGAATTTGTGGATGTATTGATACTTTCTTTCGTCACTGACTAAAAATAGGTCTCTCTAAGGATCCATTGTAACTGACGTGATAACTTTTACCATGCCTGCTTACTGAAACTAAAATATAAATTGCTTATTCATATGATTTTATTTTTTTTGTTGTTGAAATGTGTTTATAGCCCATATATTTTTTTTTTTACCAGCACAAACTTTTTAACTCCTTTAATGAATTTTGTTTTTTTGTGTTTTGTCTTACAAAAGGTACTTCTTTTCTGTTTTTCACCCCAGCCCCCAAAGAAAGTCTTGCATGCAACACAGGTCCACCGACCTGCCGGGACTCAGCTTTTCCGTAGCGCAGCTCGTTTGCAAAGTGCTCACAGTTTCCCCTGAAGACGCAGTACGGCAGCTCATCGCCCACCTTCGCACAGGCCTCCCTCGCAATGACGTGAACTGGGCGGGGCTTGTACTCGTTGTCCAGGCTGTTGTTGATTTTCCACTGGTCAGTTCCCACCACGTCCCACAGCTCCTCTTTCTTCACAATGGCCTTCTCAGTTACGACAGACATTATACTGCTGGCGCCTGCACCTGGGACCTCAGCTATGAATAAATAGAAATGACAGAAAAAGAGAGAAACAGACATAACTTGTGTGGGTTTATGCAAAAGATTGCAACATATTTTGTGTTTTAGTTTATGAATTAGTTTGAAGGTATCTACATAAGAGTGACATGACATTGTCTGTTAAATACCAATAAACAGAACTTAAAAAAAAAGTGATATGACACACATGACAGTCATGACACTTGAACCATAACCATAACTTGTCATAACAAAAACCGAATGACACTTACTAAAAGAAGCATTATGTCATAAACGTTTATGACTTGTTTATAAACGTTTATGACACGTTCATGACAGTGTCATGTCACTCTTATGTAGATACCTTCAAGTAAAGTGTAACCCAAATTC
The DNA here is from genome assembly GCF_031162955.1 of Sander vitreus. Taxonomy (NCBI): domain Eukaryota; kingdom Metazoa; phylum Chordata; class Actinopteri; order Perciformes; family Percidae; genus Sander; species Sander vitreus. The sequence goes on from NC_135864.1 coordinate 15,284,345, forward strand.
TTAATCTGATATTCTGGTCTGAAGACCTTCATGTTACAGTATGTGGGCGGTTTTATGTTCCAGAATGACCACAGGTGACTCACAGGGTGGTGCCAAGTGAACAATGAAGCCATCGCCAACATACACAGCCCAGTGCTGATAGGAGCCCCGGAAGATCTCAATCAAGTCCCCAAGCTCTGGTTTCTCATCATACTTGGATTAGAACACACAGTAACAAATGTTTGATTTTGCAACAGACTGGTTGGCAACAACTTCAGTACTTTGACCTGACTGGATTCTCTGGGTTAAACACAGATAAGATAGGACTTGTAATGGGCTATATTTTAAAAAATAAAATAAAATTTTAAAAAAAGACGACTTGAAAAGGTTTAAATTCAATTCAATGAAATATTACATACAATAATACCATGGACACACAAAGTTGCATAACAATATAATTGCTATAATAAAACACAAAAACAGCAACAACAAAAAAAAAACATTGGTATAATTTTCTATATTCTGATTAAGTGATAACTTCCTAACCAGTGTTGGGGCCATGTCAGGGTTTCTTTTGTCTGGTTTCGAATGGTTTGACTTTCCAGGTAACTTTCAGCACCTGAAGGAACAAAACATTTTATAGACCAAATATTAGCACACAACATTAGATATGTAGAAAATTGAAACTAAAAATACAAAAACTATTTACTATTTATTATTAGTATCATCACTACTACTATTTACAACTGCCAAAAACCCACATGGGGAGATACTGTCACTGCAGCTCATGCTTATCGATTATTGCTTATTGACCGTTCTTCATGAAGGTTATAATCAGTTTTTGTTTAAACTGTTTTAGAGAGATGCTGATTCAACTTTATGATCATTTGAGGCTGTAGGCTAGTACTGACAGCCGTTTCTGTTATTTAGCATACCCTCATTGATATGAATGAGGTGGACAAAATAGTAGAAAATCCTGTCAGTACAGCGCCACAAACTACAGCCACCAAAATGAGTTTAATCAACACCTCTCTAAAGTGTATTATAGTATAACCTTCATGGAGGGAGGATGTATTGCAGAGCTGTTATACGGCAATATTTAATTGTCTTAATTGTCTTTTTATTCAGATAATTTACAGCACTTTTATACGTGGATATGCTTTAATGAAGCTTCAATCATTTAAATTTCACGACCCGCTGCAATGTGGACAAAGTGGGTCATTCGGTTCAGTTTTCAAATTAAACAATATTAAGCTACGTTCGATCGACGAAACTTGTAACGCTAGCCGAAAGCTAACGTTAGTGATTAGCTTGAACTGGTCCTTGTTTACATCACTAAACAGCCGCTGTTACAACAGCCATAAAACACTGAAACATCACGAAAACACGGCCCTCGGCTGACACACGGTCCAGTTTATGTAAATGTTTTACCCGTCTGTCCTCTTACCTTCAAAAGATAATGTCTACAGCTCTCTTTAATATCAGAGACGTCACCAAAGAGACCCACACCAAAACTCAGCTGTGAGCGATCAGCTGATTGTTGCTCTGTTTAGCCGGAGCACGTGACCTTTTAGGCTGCTGTATCGCAATATTTGCAATAACGAAACTAAGACTATCTGCCACGTTGACGAATACGTATGTATTAAATTATTTTGGTTAGATATGGAATATTTCTTAGATGTTGACTAGCTCAAATCTTCATTTAGAAAACAAAGCTGGGGTGGCAGTAGCTCAGTCAGTAGGGAGTTGGATTGGTAACCAGAGGGTTGTTGGTTCAAGTTCCCATACGGACCAAAGTATGGTGGTGGACTGGTAGCTGGAGAGGTGCCAGCTCACCTCCTGGGCAAGGTGCAAAGGTGCTCTTGAGCAAGGCACTGAACCCCCAACTGCTCGGGGCGCATTTCCATGGGCAGCTCCCTCCCGCTGACATCTCTCCATTAGTGCATGTATAGGTACTGAGCATGTGTGTGTAATTCAGGCCTGTGTGATTTTTTTAAAGTCTATAATGAGGAGACAGATCATGACATCAGCTAAAAAAAGGCCGGAAAAAAAAACGTTCACTACCACTAGGCGTCGCCAGTGACGTCAGCTCTCATTGTAACGATTTCCCTTTTTCTAACGACGAAGAAGTTCCAACTTCCGGCTTTGGAGCGCCCTTTCGATGTATTTTTGTCCTGAAATTGGACAGGGAACACAACAAAAAGCTGCCGTAATCGCTCACGTCGAAGCCCTGCAGCCGAGAGGAGGATTTGATGTGACGCTTTAATGTTAAAAGACCAAACGATGTCTGTGGTGTTGGACGGGAGTCCGCTGAAAGCGATGCAGAGCTCACACACTCACACACCGCAGCCTGCCCTTAGGTGAGTGGTGGTGGAGAGGAAGCGGCTGGTCTGACAGAACAAGTAGCCTACATTTAGCCTATAAAGTCAGTTTAGTACATTTTGTATTTAAGTTAACTGTACAAAGATTAGTGGGTCAGACCTTTTATATATTCTTACACTGTTCTATAGAGCCAGCCCATGGTGAAATGTACTGGATTAACAACACATAAGGGCTACATTGAATACTTCTCAGTTAATCGATTATGCATGTAACGTTACTCTATTAAAGGTGCAAAAAAGATACACATGAAAAGTTGTTGTAGCCCAAAATGTTTTACAACGTTGATTTGTCCTGACCAACACCCAAAAATACTTGAAAACTAAAATACTAAAACTAAAATGAGATCAGTTGGAGCAAAGCTAGTATTTGTAAAGCAGTATCCAGCAAATGTTGGATATATTTTTTTATTTTATACAAGATTTAAATAGTGCTGCAATGCAACTACAGATCATTTCCATTCGTAATAATTTTTATGTAGAGTGGATAAGTCTAATAATCAATTAGTTGATCGAAAGAAAATGAATAACTTTTTTGGTAATTGATGGATTTTTTTTTTTTTTTTTTTAAGTCATGTAGACATCAATGGCAACAGTTTCAAGTTACAGGTTCTTAATTATGAGGATTGCTGTTTCTTTATGTGAAACATGCATTTGGACTAAGCAATTACATTGGAATATATATATATATATATATATATATATATTTAGTTTTCTGTTGATTATTCTTCAGTTCATTCAATTAATCAGTCATTTAGTGTATCAGATGTGAAAAATGTCTACCACAACTTCCCATTGCCCAAAGTGACTTCCTTAAATTGCTTGCTTTTTCTGACTAACGACTACTCAATCAAAAGGTTAATTGATAATGAAAATTATTGTTATTTTCAGCCCTAAAATATATCGTTCTCTTTCTTGTTATTAGAGATATATAGTTAGATTTGTATGGGTAGTCTGAAAGAACCTTCCGTTCTCACAAATACAGGCACACACCTCCTTTTTTCATTCCCTTTCCTCATCATTTTCTGCTTGTGGATGCTAGACTCCCCACTTGGCCCATCATTTCATCATGTCCACTCTTCTCCTCTAGCGCCCAGGAACTCTCCCAGGAGATCAAGTCCTTCATCAGTGGCATTGACACCGTTCAGGGCCGAAAGCTCAGTGTCCGGGAACACGCCCGCTGTGCTGTCCGCCTGCTGCGCTCGGTGCCGGCCTGTCGAGGGGCGGTACTGGAGCATTTGAGGGGCGTGTATGATGAGCACGTCTCGGCTTTCCTACACAACCTGGAGACAGAGGGCGATGCCAGCTCCGGTGTCAGCTCTAACCTGGAGGACATTATACAGGTGCGATGCAGAAGGACACACAGAACGTCTTAAAACTAGTAGCTTATCTTTCTTATATTGAGAGGTTTATTAAGATTACAACATAAAATTGGTTTTAGAGGACCACAGGAGTAACAGATCCGCATCCTGCCCAATCTCACTAGCTTAAATGTTTTCCTGCATTCATAAAAATATGACCATGATTTGGGAAATTCCCCAGAAAATTAACTTTATTATTTCTGTTTGTCTGTAGGAGGTTCATGGCGTGCTGTCGGAGTTTATTCGTCTCAACCCCCGGGCCTGGGCCCCTCTGGTATCCGCCTGGGCTGTGGACTTGTTAGGCCAGCTGAGCAGCAAGCACGCCGGCCGCAGGGTGGCCCCCCACTCCTCCAGCCTCAACGAGCTGCTCCAGCTCTGGATGTCCTGTGCTGCCACCCGGTCCCTCATGGAAGCCTACTCCCAGTGTTTGGCCGCCATGCTGGCCTGGTGCCCTGACGCATGTGTGGATGCGCTGTTGGACACCTCAGTTCAGCACTCTCCACATTTTGACTGGGTCGTGGCTCACATCGGCTCTGCCTTCCCAGGTACTATCATCAGCCGAGTCTTGGCATGTGGACTCAAGGACTTCTGCTCTCATGGCGCTAAGGAACAAGGGCTAATGGTAATGGGAGTGGATAAAGGCAGCAGAGTGCCAAAGATTGGCTCAGTGGTGGGAATCCTTGGACACCTTGCAGTGCACCACTCGGACAGCATCAGGAAGGAGCTGCTCAGGATGTTTCAGGAAAGCCTGAGTCCGTCAAGCCCTCTATCTCCCACTTCATCCTCAACATCTTGGGAGAGTTCCCCTCAACTCCGTCGTGCTGCAGTTCCATTTCTGTTGCAGCTGGCTGCAATGTCCCCCAACCTCTTTGGTGCGGTGTCTGCAGAGCTGGTGGAGCTGCTGCGCCCTCCTGTCCTGCTCCAGCTGCAGGCCTTGCTGCAGGGCCTCCCCAGAGAGGAACTGGATAACATGCTGGGGCTGGCTGTCCACCTTATTAGCCAGAGCCCATCAGGAGGGTCCAGGGTCCTCCGTTTTCTGGCAGACACAGCGACCCCGGCCTCAGTCATCATCTCCGGCCCTACACCCTCCCCTCATGAAGGTGTCAGAGAAGGTTGTGATCGCCTCCTCCAGATGCTGCTTCTGCATCTCCACAAACTGGTCTTCAACCGCTCAGATGGAGCTGAAGTCAACCCTCATCACCCTGCTTCCTCTCAACCCAAGAGGGTCATCCCCTTCTTGGAGGAGCTGCAGTCTCACGTAGGTGAGCTCTGTGCTGAGACTCTGCGACTGGAAAGGAAGCGTCACCTCTGGCTGCATCAGCTGCTGTGTCTGCTGTCGGTGTATGGGGGTCCCAGCATTGCCACTGAGGCCCTCTGCCAGCTACTCACCCAGGCCCACAACCCAGAGGAGCTGGCTCTGGCCTGGCAGCTCCACACCACACTGTCCTCTTGCATGGTGGGACTCATTCAAGCCGCTGTAGCTCGCTGTGTAGCCCAGATCCATGCACACACTCTGGGGCCCAAGCAGCTGAGGCAGCTGTTGCTTAACCTGGCTGCAGCCATCCAGAGTCAGGATGAGGAGAAAAGAGGAGCAGTAGGGGTTCAGTCCTCCATGGCCATCCAGGTGGGCTCAGCGGTCTCAGGACACCTCCATGATTTTGGCCCGCTCCTTCTCCACGGTGACCCTGCTGTATCTCATGCTACAGTGCGGCTCCTGTCCTGTAGCCCACTCCCTCGCACCTCCTCTCCAGCACACCTGCTCCTGCTCTCTCGTGCTGCCGTCACTCATTTCTTTCTAGCGCTGCGGAGAAGAGGAGAAAGTGGGAAGGTGGGGAGAGATGGGGGACAGGCAGTCGAGGCGGTGAACTGTTCAGTCCTGCTCCTGTCTCGTTTCGCAGCGTATTCTACGCTCACTCTCAAAGCGGTACTTCAGCAGCTGGTTGAGGGAGCGCTACATAAAGGCAACGCTGGCCTGTTTGGAGGGCAGATCGCAGATATGTCTGGGGCCCCTTTGCCTTCCCCATCTGTGTCTCCTGACATCGGAGCCTCGTTGCTGGATATCAACTGTCGGTTCGGTACCACCGTCAATTTTTCTGGCAGCGTGTGGTCTGTGTTTCATGCCGGAGTGATTGGAAAGGGGCTGAAGGTCCGCACTGACACACAGCTGACTGACCCATTGGGGGTCATGCAGGTAATTTGCACTATTTAAGAAGTATAGTTTAGCACAGTTTCAAGCAAAATGTGGAGTAGATAAGCTAATGTAAAACATTTGTTTACAAAAAATAAATCTTATTGGGTGGAGGTACATTTATGCGGGTGGCCCACCCTGGTAAATTTTGAATATTGCACACACTGCAAAGATACAGAAATGGACACCTGAAAGTCATTAAATGTACTAGAATTGTACTTAATGTGTGTTTTGTGTTTGATGCGCTTCAGCAAAATGTGTCACCGTCTCTTTCTCCCCTCTGTAGAACGTCCAGACTCTGCTGGCTGTCGTAATCCAGTGTTGCAGCTCCTCTGGTCTTAACGGCTCCATCACCGGCTCCCGACCACCATCTGACCCAGACGAGCCGCTGCCCATCAACGCAGAGGCAGCCAAGGTTGTTGCGGTTACAATGGTGGAAAACGTCTGTCCAGATGTGGCCAATGGTGAGCTGTCCTGGCCCCCAGAAGAGCACGCCCGCACCACGGTGGAGCGAGACATTCACATTCGACGTTGCTTTGAGGCCCACCCGGTGCTCTTCCCTCTGCTTCAGGTGGTGGCAGCTGGACGTCCGGCTCTCTGCTACTGCTCAGCTGTGCTCAGAGGCCTCCTGGCCACTCTGCTGGCCCACTGGGAGGCATCCCGTGAGGTGTTGTCCACAGACTCCCCGTGGCACCTCCAGGCCTCCTGCCTCCTGGTGTCCTGCATGGGAGAGGGCCAGCTCCTGCCTCCTGTGCTGGCCAACGTCCATGAAGCCTTCCCCCACCTCACTCCCTTCGAGGTGAGGCTGCTGCTCCTAGCGGTTTGGGAGTATGTGAGAGGAAATGGGCCAATGCCCCAGAAGTTTGTCTTTAGCTCAGAGAAGGGGCTGTTCTGCAGGGATTTCTCACGGGACGGTGACGTGGCAAGATACGTAGCACCGATTCACAGCGTCCTGCATAAAAACATTGATAGATTGGGACATCTGTGCTGGCGGTTCCAGCTTTAAAGGGTAATGGGGAACAAACAGTATAGAGCAGGTGACAAGGAATAAATAGAGACTGTAAAATAGATGGAATACTGTGTTACATTACTCCGAGAGTGGACTGCAAAGTTGCTTTTAGTG